>NC_051160.1:4744698-4810602 GCF_013339745.2 Dermacentor silvarum
TTTCCGATTGGCCAGGAAAGGGTCTCCTGTTGATTTTATGGCCTGTCAGAGGCTTGCCGTGCTGATACATGGCACTTGCACAATGATAAATTACAAGCACACTTTGCACCATTGTTAATATGCAACCATGCAATCAGTGTGATCACATGGGATCAGAACAATGGCTTGTTGGCTGTAAGTCAGTCAAGCCAAGTTGTTGGCCAAAACATGCACACCATGTTCAGAATGTGCCATTTCAAGTTGCTCTTGCTGAATGTTTGACATTTTTGTGACAAGAAAACATACTATCAGCTGCCAAGAAAACTCGGCAGCTCAAAGTATGTCTTCCAGTTTTCTGGCTACGTCTTCCGGTCGAGCTACCAAGTAACGAATTATAGCAATTTAAATGTCGAGTTAAGTAACTCTAATGATATTGCCTTGAATCATGCATTTTCTGTTTCATGTATAGCAGTATAATACTCATTAAAGAAAGGCATAGCCAACAAAATTTGATTTACATTGTTTCTGGTAATTCGATGTATATCAGAGTTAATTATACGGAAATTATACTGTATTATAGTTTGAAGCAGCAATCTGCAACTATACTGCCACAAAAGCATGAATGCACTCTGCAAGGCTCGAACTGTGATGCATGCATGCACTAATCTTGCTCTAACTGAACTTTGGCCAAGGTTAAATACCATAAGCAACAAATACAATAGATTGATGTCAATAAAGGAGTCGAATATAGGAAGCTCTTCTACCTAAACTTCGGGCTCGTTTGCACTCAAACTTCACACTAAGGTGGCACCATTTCGGTGAATGCCGTGTTTTAATGCAAAACTTGTTCCTGAGGCCCCTTTGCTCCAAACAAGTTGAAAGTAAATGTCTGTGTTCTGCAGCAACACCATACAAAGAAATGCAAATTTTCTCAGTGAAAACAACACAAGCGCCCCTGTCGCCACGAGTGTAATACTACAGCTTTGCATGTAAGGCCTGGGGACAGATGGCACTTTCATTTTTTTCTATGTAGAAAGTTACTTTTCTGGTCCGCTGTTGTCGCAAAGGGTGCATCATTATTTCTTTCTTTCTTGATTGGAGTCCACTTACAACAAGCGACTTCTTCAGGACTAAACAGGCAAGCACTGCATCAAAATATATTAGCCAAAACGCACCATGAACGACTACCGCTGCAAATAATCTGAGCATGAGCAAGCAAGCAATTTACCCAAAAGAGCCACTTATACATAGTTCCTTTATTGAAATCCTGCACGACTGTGAATACTGAACGTTTTCATATAAATTAAGTGAAATAAGTATACCAAAAACTAGCAAGTGCATGTGTCCAGGCCATGCACTTTAAGAATAGACTTAACATAAAGGACAACTTCCGTCTAACTACAACATAAGCACTGCACACTAAAAAAAGCAAACATATCTTTCAAAGTGCAAGATAGCCACACCTCTGTAGAGAAACAATCCATTCTGTCACGAACAGGCGATAGCGCATTTCCATGAGGAAGTTGTGTGTCTCCTGGCTGCTCCACGTTACGGCCTGTGTTCAAGAAATTCATTAACAAAAGTAAACAGAAAAAGCACAGTATGAGTGCACTTTACACTTTTCCTGTCCTTTCATTTTGTTTCTCAAAGGAAATATTCAAAATTCATCAACAAAAATTAAGCAAAAACCACGAAAAGAGAACAATGTTACACGTCTCTTCCCTTTTATTTTAACTGTTGAACGAAATACATTTTTACATTTCTTAGCAGTACCAAAGTGAAAAATTCCAAATTGAAGGTCCTGTGCGGTTTGATTCATCCTGCACACACATTTTAACCAGGCATCAAATGCCAAACATGGCTTAGTGATATTTAATTTTTATTTTGAATATCATGAATGCAGCTTGCAAACTACAGCACATTATGACATAAGCATCAATGCAATGTGGGAAAAAGTTTGGAAATATTGCATCTTCTTCTTCTTCTTTCTGGAGTTTTACGGGACAAAACCAGTTCTGACTATCAGGCACGCCCTAGTGAAGGGCTCCGGAATAATTTGACCACCTGGGGTTCTTTAATGTGCACTACAATGCAAGCACACGGATGTTTTTGCATTTCGCCTCCATCGAAATGCGGCCGTCTGAAACAATTAATAATATTATATTAAAAAAAATATCAGTGGTTATTTAGTAGCGAATGCGAGAGAAATGCGCTAGCATTACGTCCCACCTCTTTGAGGTCCCGTAATCCATGTCTTTAAACTGTGTTCACCACATCGCAAAGTGTCGTCCAGGAGCTCACTTGACACATGTCCTCCTCATCAAGGAGCGAAGTGCCACTGACAGTGGTCTGGAGCAGACCACCATCAGTTGCAAATATATATATATATATATATATATTATATATATATATATAATATATATATATATATATATATACAGGGTGTTTCAGCGAACACTTTCTAAAATTCTTAAAGGTTGCCTGTGGCAAATAGCACAATTCTAGTTCATGAGCTGGTCTACTAGAAGAGGCAGACATTACTTGCACAAGAAATTGAAATGCATAATTGAATAATTAACAGAAATTCACTAATTAAGTTTTTAACTAATTACCTGATGGCCCATATTGCAATTTACAAATTGTAGCCATGGACTTGCAGGCCCGAACTTTGCCCGAATTAATTCCCGAACTTTGCGGAGAAATGCATTGGCATTCCAGTTAGGTTCTTAACAAAACGTCGCTTTATGCATTGAAGCACAAAATTAACTGGAACGCCAATGCATTTCTGAGTAACGTTCGGGAATTAATATCTCGAAACTGGTGCCATCCTGAGAATTAATTCTAAGTGGATCCACCTTGCGAACTCCACGGCTACAATTTGTAAATTGCAATATGGGCCATCAGGTAATTAGTTAAAAACCTAATTAGTGGATTTTTGTTAATAAGCTGATTATGCACTTCATTTTTGTGCATGTAATGTCCGCCTCTTCGAGCAGACCAGCTCATTAACTAGAATTGGGCTATCTGCCATAGGCAACCTTAAATAAATTGTGAAAGTGTTCGCTGAAACACCCTGTATATACATATATATACATCTCTACCACATGACAGGCTTCCCACACACATTCACTTTTTCCACTTGACATCCTTATGCTAATGCATAAATGAGAGAAACAAATTGACATTCTGTGCACTTCATTCTTAAAGTGATGATGAGTGACGAAAGACTTTTGCAAGGTGCTTTAGAAACAACAGCACAAACATTCAAGAAAACAAGTCTTGTGAATTAGGCACAATGTTTTGCAGTATTATGGTCACATTGCCAGATGATTCATCTTTATTTTTTTAATTATAGTGATGGGCCAGAAACACGAACATGATTGAGCCGTTCTATGCCAGATGAATTTCAAAAACTAGGCCCTTTTTTCAATTTTTTTTTCAATGAAAATACAAACCTTGGTATCATCCAATGCTTGCAATACACAACTTGCATCGTTGTCAGACACAACTTCATTCCAGGCACGAAATAAGGCAATGATGTAGAAGTCTCGCAGAGCGGGATGTGCAAAGAGACGGAGTGCGACTTCTGATTCTCCATTGTGCAACTTTTTGACAGCAGCGTTCTGAAAAAGAAAAAAAAGGAAAAAGAATGTAAAAGAAACGTGTAGAAGCTGTCACACTGGTAGAGATGAGAAAGAAAGTAATTAGACGCTTGATGGTACTACGCTAACCTGCACGTAAAGGGCATTACACTCATACCACATGGGCGAGGTTAATGAAAATTAAGTACCTAGTACTTTAAAGTTCTTAATTCACAATTTTAACCTTTTAATGATGACACAAGTAAATATCCCCCCATAAATCTATATTTCTATCTAAATGTGCAAAGCACACTGAGAAAAAGCACAACCAATGAAAAGAAAAAATATTTAGAGGCAGCTTTTTCAGCAATAGGGGATAATGCCAGAAGAATAGTGAAAGTGGGCTTTACCCCAAGCCACCTCTGGATTTGCTTAGAATTTGTAGACAGCTCTCGGTCATATGTGAACCATAGTCGTACATTTTATTTCCTTTACATCATGTGTGTGACACCACTGCAGCCAGAGATCTTGCACCAGTTAGTCTCCTTTGACCATCTTTTCAAAATGAAGTGATTCGGGTACCAAACTTCTTCCTTGTCCTGTATTCCTGCACTAAACCAACAAATGACACTTGCTGCCTTTCATTCAGTGTTGGCCAAAGACATTTAGCCAGAAACCTTGTATTCAATACTGAGATTCACCAAGAAAAAAAAATTCTGCTATGTTGTCAGCAGGCAACACGCATCAATAAAGGCTTAATGGAATAAAACATAGTGATGATGACAGTGCAGTGAGTGCAGCAAACTTGAAATCACAATACAAAAGATTATCTAGAGGGGCAAGCATGCAAGAAATGCCACAAAAGCATTATCAGGCATATTTTACGTGGAATAATTTCAGTTTACTTCTGTAATGTATTTATCGTGTGCAGGCGCCATAACTGCTCACATTGGGAGTAAGAGTACAGTTTTAATGGGCATATGATTTGTGAGGGCACAGTACACTGCAAGTGGCAGTGAAATTTTATTGCCACTTGCATTTTATTTATATTGCAGTATTTATGTACAGTAAGCCCTCGTTAACTCGAGCTCTGATATCTCAAAATATTGGCTAAGTCTAAATTTTTGTCCAGCCATGCTGTCAACCTATGTGTGTTTCACCTCTTATCTTGAAAAGCTTTTGTGCCATACTCCAGGTATCTCGAAATCTAGGCTACGAAAATACCCCGTAAAAAGCAATGGGGCAGCGTCGCTGGTGTCGCTTGCACTCACTTTTCACCTGACGGCAGCTCACTAGCCGAGCCAGACACCTCGTCAGGCTCCCCGTTTATATTTCCCCTTTTTTTGTTTCTTATTGCCTCTTGTGCGCACTTGCTTGGCTGCTTGCTGCCACTTTGTTGTGACCTCACACAGCAGCAGTGATCTGGGGAGTTGAAGTTTGTTTTTTTAAGACTAAGTCAGGGCACATCAATGTGGTCACAGCGTATTAATCGTGACTTTGAGCAAGATTATCAGCATTTTTGAGCAGGCACAATCAGCCCATGCGCTGTGCCCAAGTGAAGCCAGCATGCGAGCCCACTGAGCTTCATCGAGACCGTGGCTTGGTAAGGACTTTTGCTTCGTGCTCGTGCGAAGGTGAGGTGTAAATGCCGCATCACTCGTGGACATCTGCTAAAGGCGTGACAAGCACGCTATTCGGCTTCCAATTGCGGTTTTCGAAGTGAAATTATCCAGAATTCATTATGACGCAAAAGTAGCAGCATCAGTTTTTGGAATGTCTGGAACCAGTTATGCTTGGATGTCCTGAAGCACGCTGTCTTGGATCAGCGCTTGTAACACTGTTGCCCGCCGACGCTGACGTGTACGGTGCCGATGCACACGAAAGTGATCGAGAATATTACTGCCAGCGTTCTAAAAGGCTCCATGTGGTCTATGCGCAGCCAGTGGGCTTCTATTTTTGTGTTTTCGCTTATCTCGAAACTTTATTAATCCCAAAAGTGTCCCCGGTTTTTACAGCTTCGAGTTAACAGAGGTTTACTCTATATCTATGCGGCGTTGCGTGAATGGCATTAAACCTTAAAGCATGAAGCAGTCAATACGATTTTTTGGCTCCATTGGCACCGGCATTATTCAGCCTGTGCAAAGTACAACTGCACATGGTCTTTAGGTACAACTACTTACAAGTATGGCTTCCAGGAAATGCTCCTCCCTAACGAATGACTTGAGGAATGCCTCCTGCAGATCCAGCTGGCCCGACTCTTCGGACACAGCCAGCGACATGGGACTTCTGGGAGCAGCAAGACGTCCGTGCCTCTCATTCTCCCGTTGAGCAAAAAGTTTGGACAGGAGTGGTGACTTTCGGCAAACGACCGCCTCAAACACAGAGAGTTTGCCAAGAAGACCTCCATCGATCAGATTGAGCAAATCACCAATGATAGTATCCAATAAGCCACTGGCCCACTACAAAGAAACAAGACAGTAACAAACAGAAAAATGTCTGGCACTCGCTGTTATAATACATTACACTTGCTTTCTTATTCCTTTTTCCTCCTGCACCACCACTTCTTTGTTGTTGCTTTTTAACGTTCTTGCCACACTCAATCATGACGTTGTAGACAGCAAACTTTTCATTATAAACAATGTTAACTAACGTAGGAACTATGTACGAAACTCTAGAATAAAAGCTTTACAAACTTTCTGTTATAATGAACATCACTCGCTCTTCACTCTTTTTACTTTCTGCATGCACCTGTCTTGTCAAACTTGCTTCTTCATTGTCATTTTTCAATGATCTTACCACATTCTTAGTAACATGCAACCATTAAACATTTATTGTTTCATAACCATGTTTTCAACTAAAGTAGAAAACACACCATGAAACATCAGTTAAAATGCAGGAGGCAATGTCGCCAACTTATGGCATATTACGTACAATGACCTACAATATGCATTGTGAATCGGTGCCAGTTCTGTGCTTGAGTTATTAAGGGTGGTGCTTTTTCTGACACTGCCTTATTTATTTTATTTTTTTTAATGCAGGAACATTCAAAGTGTTGCCGCAAACCTAGTGCCGAAATTCGTAATGGAACTTGCATCATCTTTACTGCTATTGACTCGGTAAGGTTTGATCAGAAAGCTCCATCAGAAGCTGTTTACTAGCAAAGTATTCATGAACAAATAAAACATGAACAAGAAATTAGAAAGTAGAACACTTTTTGTAATCAACCCGAGAATACAATCTCACCAAAATGATGCAGATATTACATTTATTGGCAAAAGCAGAAACAAAATAATGTGTTTGAGTTAAAAGGACACTAAAGGCAAATACTAAGTCGACCATGGACTGTTTAAATACTTTTCCAGAAACCTCAAAACGCTTGTTTCGTGCAAAGAAAAGACTTAGTTTACGAGAAAATTGGATCTGAAGGGTCCAAGTACCTTTATTGCAATTGAAATCACCCGCCACGCCAACCGAGGAGTGGTGACGTTGCATACGCCATTTTCTGCCGTTGGTGATTGTAACGGCGCCCGACAGATGTCGGTACGGTGCGCCGCTGCAGCTGATTTTGGTAGAGTGGCGTAGACCGTTCGGGCATTCCGCGACTTTGCATGGAAGTGGAATTCTCTGCTACTTGCAGTTAGTGAGAGGTTCGCGAGCCAGAAAAACAAGCGCAACACTACACGATAACAGAAAAACTGAAACGCGAAAGTGCGGGCGGCGCAGAGTCAAGCGAAGACGAAACCTTTTGACCACCCACGTCGTTGTCAACGGTGTAATGTCAGTTAGTTCTTTTTCGTAAAAGTGTAATAGAACTGGTGAAGTAGTATTTTCTCACTTTTTATAATACAGTACAATGATGTTTTTATAACGAGTGGTTCAGTACTAGAGACAGAATTTAAATGAGGAGTGCCTTCGCCATCAGGCGAGTACTTGAATGTCCCCGGGGGAGTCGCTAATCGTGTCCTGCATTTACCTTAATTTCTCTATTACTAAGGCTCTGCTCGCGATAATACTGACGCTTTAGAGATACTCGTGCACTAATACATCACTTTAGCTTGACTTAGTATTTGGCTTTAGTGTCCTTTTAACCCTAACTTGTCTGTACTTCTATGGTCCCCAATGTATAAATTTTCTGCCAAGGCAACATGTTGCTGAACTTTTCGAACTTAAACCACTGCCAGTAAAATTTAAGGTGTTGACGTGTTACCGAACTAACTCTCTCCACAAGGGTGTTGCTGCATTTCACATCCACTGAAATGCAGATGCCATAGCTGGGAATCAAATGCATGACTTCTGCTCAGCAGCAAAGCAATATAGCTAGTAAGCCACCATGGCAATTTAGCATGTTTTAGCCTGCAAATAGATGTGTGAAAAACTTGCACTGTAGTTGCCCAAGCGGTGTGCTACTAATGAATCTGGAGGGGTCACTAAGAGCCTCAGAAACAGACATTTTTGGCCCATGTTAACTTCCTCATGGCAAGACACCTGATGTTAATTCTACCCTCTCTCATCAACAGTGGTTTCGCACCTTCTACCCATCGAAATGCCGAGTGGGAACCAAACATGCGCCTTTATGCTCAGCAGCAAAACACCACAGCTACTCAGCCCCTGTGATAGACTTGCACGTTTTTGTCTGCAAACAGACATGCAAGACACTTGCACGAGCATTTGATGGAGCTAAAAGAAGGGGAGCAAACAAATACAAGACGGGAGCTCATCCTGCTTTGTCCCCATCTTTTAATGCCATTAAAGACCCTGAAAGAAACACCAAATAAGTTAGACTAATAAAAGATTCTTTCAAAACTCGTTTCATTAATTTGGTGAAAAGGTATTGATTAAATAAAAAAAAAGGAAATAAAGGCCAAACTGCAATTTTTTTTTTAATTTCGTGTGAAAACCCTAATGCTGTTGCATCAGTGTGATGTTGCAATTTCAACACACTTTCTCATGATTAGAGTGCTCAAAACTTGCCAAGTTCAGTCTTTGGCTCCTTTAGACTAGCACAATGTAGTCCACCTTTACTGGTAAAAGATTTAAGTAAGCCCAGGCAGACGCCGTCAAAATACATGATGTCACGGCGAGCGGGTAAGGAAACTTAAAGGCACTATTGTCACCAATCTTTTGTTCTAGTCTCTTTTCTCACTTATAAAGCCGCCTCTCAGAGTAACAGTGGCCTTATTGGTATTGTATAAGTGTAATTCACAACTACAGCTCAACTTGAGTTTCTCTTTAGTGTCCATTTATTTGGTCGCACATTGCCTTTGCAATGTGCAACCAACTAGGTCAATTCAAGATACTGCAAGATACTTGCCTCAGGGTTACCCACACAGTGTGCTACCAATGGATCCGGAAGTGTCACCAAGAGCTTCAGAAGTAGACACCTCTGCCTGTCGTGAACTTCCTCGTATGCACAGAGAGCCTCCTGCACCTGTCCCAGACAGCTGCGTAGGGCATCCAAGTGCACTTTCCACAGCTGCTGTGTGATGCCACTCGCTTCTCCCAGGTGCTGGGAAATGTGTTCAGCCAAAAGAATGGCCCTCGGGGGGTCTTTGAGGAACAGGCCTTTTAGTGACAAAAGGCAGTTCGATGAGAGGAGACTGCTTGTTTCATGGTCAGACGTTGGTGCTGTTGCACAGTAGGCTTCGTACAACTCCTTTAACGAATGTGAGAGGCAAGGCACAATTCAGCAGGACGGAACATAATACCCCAGTCACACGGGGCACCTTCGTTAGCAATCAATCTTAATTGGGCTCAATCGCAATCGAAATTACCCTATGTGACCGTAGTATTATGATAAAAAATGTAACAGCACAACATAGGACAAGGACAATATCCGAAGAGTAGATAAAAACAAGCCTCGTCTTGTCATGTCTGCTACACATTGAGTCATGTAGAATCCACCAACTCAATATATTTACCAGAATGTAAATTAGGGCAAGGACATCTTGCTGAATGCACTGTGCTAAACAGTAATGGTATCGTCAGCAGGTCTTCTACTGTACTTTCTTTTCGGCCAATCTCGCTCAAACGATGGACAATCTCAAGGTTAGAAAAAAACATTGCATGAAATATCTACCAGTCCGCTAAACATTGAGGGAACCTTGAGCCCACCTTATGCTCCAGCCAACGTGTTATGCAATTTTTATTGCTTCATTATTCAACATATTGATTTATATCCATTGCTTTGGGCAGGTAAGAAATGTGGCAGACATGTGGTAAGTGTTCTGAATATTATAGTATACAAGGGGTTGCATATTTATTTTGATTGTAGATCACATCTATTTACTGCCAAGTCCTTCACACATAAAGTTCTAACATGAGAAATCAAAAGCACTTAAATACAAAATGCCTGAAGAGATAGAGTACATGATGCTTTGGTGAAACAAAGATAACAGTCAATGCGAGTGTAAAGGTATTGAACAAACCTGTCTGCAGGCATCAGGAAGTTCTCCACCAATAGTGCAGAGAAGGACCCTTAGCTCCGCATCGTGAGCCAAGATTGATGGTTTTTGCTATATAAGAAAAGGAGTGTCACTGCTGTATTAAACATCATAAACGCAAAGTCAATGCAGGGAAATCACCAAAAAAGAACAAACCTCATCGCAATAATCCTCTAAGAATTTGGCAGCAAGCCAGCTGAGGTGGTTTGGTGATTGCAGGAGGGGATTGGCACATGCGCTGGAAAAATAAAACATTTTCAATGTTGTCAACAGTTACGTGATAACAGAGGATACTGCCACACGCATGACACAGTTTACAGTCGAACGCTTGTTACAACAAAGTCGCACCTGACTTGAAAATACCTTCATTATATCCGATATTCGTTATAACATACATGCTGACATCAATGAGAAAAATTTTGATTATTACTTCCGTATATTCAATAATTTGATATAAAGATTATATGTATATATATATATAATAATAATTTTAATGTGTGCACCTGTATGATAACTATGCAATAGGGTATACATTAGTGATTGTCTCGTGGCCCAGACTTGCAGTGCACGAATCGATTGATTGATACTGATATACAGTCAAACCCAGATATATCGAACCCACATATACTGAATTATTGTGTACAACGAACAGCACTAAAATCCCCTTGAAAATTTTTGTATAAAACTTTTATTTTATATATCGAAATACCTTTATATCGAACTTTTTTGTGATCCCCTTCAGAATCGATATATCCAGGTTTGACTGTATTGAGTTTAACCCTTACAGACAAATTATGTCCGTGAGCAGAAAATGTTGTTTTGTCTATTGTTATTAATTATGTTTGCATCTTTAGCATGTTAAGAACATGCAGCAACAAAACAGGCCAAAAATTGTTAATCTTTCTGTGAGATTTATTGTCTTTACAAATGTGTACTACAAGAGTGAAATCTAACATTATTTCAGCTACAAAAAGCAAAACTGACTGTTTCATGTGCAGTGTACTTGGAAACAACACCCAGGAAGCTCAGAATCTCTTCCTTATATAAAAAATTACTTCCAAAAACAACAGAAAGATCACCTGCTACCTGGTTACATACTGGTGCTGTCAAAAAGCGCTCATACATCTATCTTTCAATGTTTTTCCTTCTTTTTCATATTGGCTTTTTGTATTCAAAAACCAGTTTTCATGAACAGACTTAATAAGGTGTACAATAATAAGGTTCACCTGTCCCTTATCTTTCTATGATGTTGTAGTTAATAATGAATAATGTATCTGAAGATGCAGAAAAAAAGAATTTAAACATAGTTATACTTGCTAGCTTTTCTGTTATCAGGTGTTATCTTGGCGTGTACATAGCAGTTTCGCGCAATGTTAACATCTTAAAGCAGCATATGGCATCGTATTGTGGATTTATTATTTGGGGGGATGCTGATTGGCTAAGCCAGCAAGCAGAACGCCTGTCACTCCTGTGAGGCATTACATCAGACAACACATCATGCATATGTGAAAGTATCCCTGGAACTGATTGATCGATCAAGAATAAGCCCCTTGACAATGAGACGCTGCAGTGGACAATTCCAGATTAATTTCAACCACGTCGCATTCCTTGATGTTCACCTAGATCTAAGTGGTAGGGTGCAATCGTTCTTGCATTCTGCAACAGTATGATGTTTAGGTCTGTTGCCATAACTGCTAACACACATGGTCAGAGCACACTTCGCTATTCTGAGATGCATGCCTCAGCTGTGAAGAAATTTGACGTCTTCAAGACTATTATGTTCCTATCACAGGTAGTAAAGCTGATTCCCAGGAACTTGATGCCACTTGGACATGAAATACATGTTTAATGCACACAACTGTTTAGTTGAATGAAAAATTAAATGTCTGTGGTGAAATGACCTTTTATTGAAATACCTAGTACATAATCACAGCCTGTACTTGTGCTCAGAAAGGGGCATTACAGAGATTATCACGAAGTGCAAACATACACGGAGAGCATAATCAGCATTATCCTTGTACACGAAGAGCCGTTCTGCCAGATCTAAGACCAACTTGGACTCTGCCTCTAAGTCCAGCTCAGTGTGACAGAAGTGCACAGATGCTGCTGGCGGCTAAAAGTACTTTCTACGGCTTGCAAAAGAAGCCTGCTTACAAAGCCAGATTTCCGATGCCAGAGGAATAAGTTCCATCAGTGACTCCAGTTCTCTCTTGATGTACAGTACAGTCCATTGTCACAGAGAACACATATTTAGTATTTGGCTACCAATTACAGCCAGACTATTCGTTATTGCATAGATATCAGCCTAACGGGTCTCCATTAGCCTTTTTTTTTTTCTATCAAGTAGAGTAGTAATATCAATAAAGTTCTGTTATATCGACTTTATTACCAGCTAGTTGTTCCCTTATAGAGTGCACTATACTGTACATGCCTATGAGCCAATTAGGCTCTCTAACCCACCCCCTCCCTGGCCTTGTCCTTCCAAACTCCCCTACGCTCCTACTACGGTCTCTCTAGCTTTACATGTCAATGCACCGGTGAGAGCTTGTGTTCTTGCCGCATTGCCAGTTCAGGACCCACAACATAAAAAGAAATTGTCGCCGCTAGCACCCCTAGTACAGCAATAAGCGTACATAATCTACCTATGGGCAATTTCCTCCAGCTCGAGTTCAGAACAATATGTTCGAAATAATGAAATATCCAAATAACCAGTGAGTGGGTAAGCACACTGTGCGAGTTAAAATTGCATTTGAAGGAAGAATGGATGAGGCTAAGATGTTCCTGAATTTTGTGAATGGGAGAGCAGAGCAAAATCATTGACTGATTGATTGATTCATTCATTCATTCATTGGGTGTAACATCTCAAAGCAACACTGAGGCGGCTGTGAGATACGCCGTAGAAGAGGGCTCAGGTTTAATTTTAACCACTTGGAGTTCTTCAACGTGCACCTAAATCTAAGTACCCGAGCATTTTTGCACGTTGCCCCCATAGAAATGTAGCCTGGCGAAGCCAGAAAAAGCGAACCCATCACCTCCTGCAGAACTCCATAGCCACTGAGACACTGCAGCAGGTAGCAGGAGACTTATTTTGAAGCGATCCACTTCGGTGATAGTATCGCCTCGGCAACAATATCGCCGTCAGGCACGTGCTGATTGGCTGGTTGAACCAAATTGGATGACGTCGTGCTCAACTTGCCAATCAGCTCATCCAATTTTGCTGTTTGCCAATCAGCGCGTGCCGTTGGTGGGGGCGTGGCCAAGGCGATAGTATCGCCAAAGTGGATTGTTTCAGAATATCTCCCCAGAGCGAGATGACCCCCAATGGGACTGTTTACGTAGCCTTCACTAAACATCAAGATAGCTTGTACACATAGTATTTAGCTCCAGCACCAACTGATTGTACCCATGGGAGAAAGCAAGCTAAACATTAAATGCCATGTAGAATTTTACTATTAAGCATAACAATGTTTGTTTCTGTAAAATATAAAGTCACAGGATGCGTCAACCAAACATTTCCAGATTTTCTTTCTCACCCAATTTCTAAGCAATACCTAACACTATCAGATATTGATTTTTACAGCAATAATGTGTTTGAGCTAATTTTTTTCCTTCGAAAGTTCACCCAACGGCATAAATTATTAAATATAGAAATGTAGGCCGGTTTCGGTATTGAACATCAATAGTGCTGTATGGTTGTTTCCAGAGCCAAGAATCATAGTCCGGTGGTCGCGTGGGATGAAGGCCCACTGTTTGCAGGTAGCGCCGTCGTATCTGGTTTAGACCAGGACATGTCCACAACAGGTGTTTGATTGTAGCCACGGATGCTCGAGCTGGGCAATATGGGTAGGTATCCGCAAATGGTCCATGGAGGTATTGTGGCCAGGCATAGGTGATCGACCAATGGGGTAAGCTAATTCGTACTTCATAATTACAACTTTCAGAGCGATATGATTGGGACAACGCAAAACATGCAGAACAAGCAGTATGCTGTCATTCAATTGAGCACAAGTAAACCGACAGGCTGTGCACGCTCTTTCTGGTGTTTCGTGCTATCCCTCTTTTCCGCACTTCATGTAGTCGCTCTTTCAGGGTAACCTGAGTAAGACAGTATTAAAAGACCTTGACAGTGCTGTTCAAAATATAAGACAAAGGTATTCGAGCAGGCCCTCAGCTCCGATCCCTCACTTCATACTATTTGCATTTAAACGAAAGTTACATAGAAATCATATACAGTTTAAAAAATATGGCCAGGAAAACATTACGCAGGTATAATTTGCGTAAATGACGAATGACTCAAAAAAAGAAAAAGAAAAGACATGTGGGACACTATCTGTTCTGAACAACCGTTGTACTTCTGAGTTGACAGCATAAACTTCGCTCTGCAAGGTTATGCCACAGAGCGAAACAGCTACACCTGCTAGATGTGCCTAGCTACGCGGCACGTCTATGAAACGGTGCCAAGATAAGAATAACACAGAGACAATCGCTGACACAAGGTAACGGATAAATGATACTACACGTGCTTGCCGATTAGCCACGAAGTCTGCGACACGATCGCGCTAACGACAGTCGCTCGGAACTAGGCAGACGTCGATGTCAGCCACGCATATTCTAGACACTACAGCAGACTCACAGGCAACACCCATCACAGCCCCGTCATACAACACATAACGTGTAGCAGCGAAGAAGGGGGCGTATTCAACGGCCACCGGTATATACCTGAAGGTTGCAGGTAGCGCCGATACTCCGCGAATGTACTCCTTCACAAACCATTTTTGCTCGTGAGACGTGAACGGTGCCCGCAGAACGGTCAGCGCACAAGCTCGAGCACATTCCCACTGACCGAGATACACGTGACTCGTGAACTCTGTCAACAAATTGGCCGCGGAGCCGAGCGTCTCTTCGCTGTAGCCGAGATCGTCGCCACATTTGGCCAGGCGAGACGTATCCGCTGCAGTTTCGTCTACCATAGCTTCTGTCTTACTCGGCGTGAACAGTCATCGTTTTGAAATGCAGCGCTGGCAAGCACGGCGACTTTGACAACACACGGATCACGAAAGTAAAACGGACACACACGCAACCACCCTTGCACAGCTGATCAACGCTCCGCCGCCATCTTCGTTGTTACAGCGCAATCGCGGATGTACTTTTTCAGAAACTGCAATTAAAAAATACAAAAAATGAACTGCAATTAAACGTAAACATTGATATAATATAGTTCTACTGTTTAACGCTTGTTTAACTTCTTGAGTAAGTACACATATGACGTCGGAATAACATCACACTTGTTGAAACGTCAAAGCAGTGATGGCGGCAAAAATGAACTAGTACTATGGTCCCTAGTCTGCCGTCCGCCGACGGGATTGAGGACTGTTTCCGAATGACGGTGGCGGTGGCGCTGCGAGCAGTCCTCATGCTAGGGCGCGGCGCTCGGCCGCCCGGCTGCATGTGGGCGAAGCGCGCTCGCATTCGGCGTAGTTTAGCCATATTTATTTATTAATGATTTTGTGTCGCATTAAAGCAACATTTGTTACGGCTGTGATGAGATGTTTTAGCCGCGTAACGTGGCATTCATTCGCGAAGACTTTTTGCTGAGCCGCATCGCA
Source organism: Dermacentor silvarum (assembly GCF_013339745.2). Classification (NCBI taxonomy): domain Eukaryota; kingdom Metazoa; phylum Arthropoda; class Arachnida; order Ixodida; family Ixodidae; genus Dermacentor; species Dermacentor silvarum. The sequence continues at coordinate 4,760,305 of NC_051160.1, forward strand.
AGCATGCCTGTGAAGTGAGGATACGACTATTCTACCTTGCTCGCTGACTGCCTCAGAGCCAAATGAAAATAAAAAAAATGACAACTTTATTTAGATAATTTTTTTAGCACAAGCAAGAATGAAATACTAGAAAGCCCTTTCCTCTGAACGCAAAGCGACTGCTCAGCCTTGAACAGGTTGAGCACTGACTTTATTTATTCATGCTGTACTGCCAACTGCCATTTGGTAGTTATGGCCGGAGTGGTTGAAAGTAAAAAAAAATGAGGTAGAGGCGTGCAATTTGGCATAGTAGAGGGTAAAAAAAAAATCAAACGTCAAGCTCGTTCAAAACCTATACAAGACAAAGAGAAAGCACTTCCAGAGAGTGACCACTTCTTAAGAGTGAGCGAAAACACCAAAAACAAACTATAAAAATAAGCATAAAGAACCTTTAGAAAACAATGTAAACAAATTACAGCACACAACAACCGATGAATTGGCAAGAGGTTCGTGAATAAGACGAAAAATTATTGAAAAAAGACAATTACAAGGCCGCTGAGCTTGCGTCTCATTTGTGATGCAATTGGTGAAATGCTGTTATTAGCATCTTCGCATTTTAAAATGTTTTAGCATTTCTTTCTTTGCTGTCCTTTCATTATTGAGAGACTTTGTGAAAAACCGGTGACGCAGAAGAGTGTAAAACTTCACTATTTCACAAGTGATTTGCTGTCCATCTTTAAGACAGTCTAGTGCAGGAAAATGCACCTGAGAAATAAATGCAGTAAAGTCGAGAATGCTTTTCTCACGCTGTCATTTAAACGGAAAAAAATGTAGTGAAGCTATCTTCAAGGAAAGTAATAATAATTATTAGAAGGCCTGAGGGGTACAGCAAGCCTCCATAGTCAAGCTGCAATGTGAAGGCTGAAGCTTCGCTGTTAGCTATAGCTGTGTTCTTTTCAATTGTCAGCAACAGCGCACATTCTTTACAGAGGTCTTCTTTAAATTTCATTTAATTTCATTTCATTTCCTTAAAGACCACGTAGTAGGGGTATTACATAAGGGGTGGGGATACAACATATACAAACAAGTGTTACAATGATTTCACTTCGTTACATAAAAGTTGTTACATCTTGAACGAATTGGGATGAACAGGTGACCGCAGCGACTTGATGAGGAAGGGCATTCCAGTCTTTAGATGCTGGGTAGAAAAACGAAGCTGAAAATGTATTTGTGCGTGAGTTTGGTTGTGCTACCTGCCAACCAAACTCACCACAAAAGGGGATGACCAATGCGTTGTGACCGGCGTGATGGGGGACAATGTATGGTGGACGATTAAGCGTCGAATAGTAGAACCTATGGAAGAGGGAGTGGGTGGCAATGCGTCGACGAAAGGATAGAAGCGATAAGGAAGATTCTTTTTTCAAGTATGAAATGCTGACGTCGTAGGAGTATGTAGAATGAATATACCTGGTGGCGCGATATTGAAGTGCCTCAAGGGCTTTGGCGAGATATGCTTGATGCGCATCCAAAATATTCCTTGCCGTGTACCCTGCTACATGACATACGAGCTTGTCATGGCTTCTTGCAGTCACAAAATCCGTGCGGTCTGACAAAATGCTTCTGCGCAGAGCGCAGCATTCCAGTGCACTTTTGGCATCGCCAAACTTTCCTACCTCAATCAATTTGTCCAGTATTGTAATCTAATTTTTTGGTTACACCTTGGGAACAGAAACCAATGCATTTATATAAGTTCTGGAGCACAGCTTCCTAATTTAGGTGGTTTTGCAAGGTTATAAAATGCAAGTGAATTGATTAAAAGTAAAAACTGCGCCGCAGTAGGGTGATCGTTAGTTACAGAAGATTGCCTGACATTGCCAAACAAATTTTCGAATTTGTCCCGGCTCAAACATGCCGTAAGTATGTACTTGAAGTCAATGCTACTGAGGTATGAAAGCAAGTTCAGCGTGCTTTAGATTGTCACTCGGAGGCCCTCAGTGGTACGTACTTGAGCTAAGAAAAGTGCCAACTGTTGCCTTTGCGTGTTATTCCCATTTCGTCAGATATTCGAGGAACTCCTTCACAAACATGTAGTTCGGTGACTGCATGTACAAAACCCGCTTTTGAAATACGAGCAGTCATTATCCCTATCAGTTTGTTCATTATTTTCGAAAAATTCTCTGTTGCTTCAACAGAACCATAAGCTCTTTCTAAATGAGAGCTATAAAGGAAGAGCCCCTTGATTACTTCGTCGTCAAATATATGGAAAGCTGGGGCAAGCCTCATTTTCCCGAAGTAATTGGGATGGATACGGTAATACTTGGCATCACTTTAAGTGAAGCACTATTATTATCCTTTTTCCACGCTTCTTGAATGGGCCCTACATGGGCGCGACCTTCAGGTATGTTGAAGCCATTAGTGACAAATGCGTTTTTAACATGTTTGACTAGATGGGGAAAATCCAACAAGAAGTGCAAATGACGAGCTCTGCCACCTAAGCACACGCACAACGTAAAGGCACATTCCCACTGGCGATCGCGACCAGACGCGCGACTGATCTCGTCGCAAAACTAAGTTGTTTCACGGTCGCATAGGTTGAGAAGCGAGAACTTTCGGCCAGCCGCACTAGAGACAGAAGAGAGGGGAAAGGCAGGGAGGTTAACCAGATGGGAAGCCTGGCCGCACATTGCACAATGCCATGCACTGCTCGCTCGAGCGAAGAGCGTAGTCTTGGAAACTTCAAAACTTCTTCTAGGTAACTTCTTAAACTTATAGAGCACTGTACCAATGCGGTAACCGGCTAGACAAATGACCGCAGTTCAAATACAATTTTATTTACATGAAAACTCTTTTCTGGGGTGCAAGTGAAGTTATACAGTGGAGAAGCTCCAACTGAAACAGCGATACAGTTCGCTACCGATTTTGAGGATTTATTCCACAAAACCGGTGCACAACACATAAGCTCAAGCAAAACTTTGTTTTGAGTACTCGGTGACTGCAGGCGTCATGAGCCCGAAGTTTTTATTTGAACTGGTCAAAGAAATTAAGAATTTGGTCAAGAAATTAGCATTTTATCTCGGATCCTCTATATTTTTAATAAACCGAGAATGTTGTCGCAGAAACATGGAGTAGGTACTGTACAGTACGCCGAGTGTATGCGGCACAGGAACACGCGGTTAACTGTTTGCCCTAGTTTGAGAAAGCTTTTATACGCCAAAATTTCAGTTCTTAGTGCAGCTCGTTGTTCTCAATTTTGTGTTAATGAAAGCATGAAAAAAAAATTTTTTTTTTTAGTGATTGTTGATTGGTGAGGTTAAAAGAGATTTTTGAGAATAAACTAAGGAGTGCGCAACAAGTGATTGAACGGGAAATCGCAGGTGATTAGTTTTTTAAAAATGGAATTAGGCACGCAATGCGTCGAGCAGATAATACTAACGGAATAGGTGTCAAGGTTATACGAAGTAAACGGAGTATATATAGGAATAGTAAAGCAGCGCGCAAGACACCGACGAAATGGAATGAACTCTCCCTTCCGTCCGTGTCTTGAGCGCTACTCCTATAATGTCGAACCAGCTTAGCCCATGCTATGGTGGCAGCCATACCCATGCTTCCATCCTAGAGAAACGGAGTAGATGACAGCAGAAGATTAGCTGGTGCGACGAAAGTAGAAAATTTACAGACACACATGATCGAAAATCAAATCGTGGGGTTTAACGTCCCGAAGCAACACACAGGGCCTTACGGCATTGTGGGGGGCTCAGGACTAATTTAGACCACGTGATGTTCTTTAACCTGCACATGACACGAGTGGTTTCGCATTCCGCCCCATCTGAATGCGGGCGGGAATCGAACCCCCGCCGCCTCATGGTCAGCAGCCGAACGGCGTACCAACCACGACGCGTGACACAAATGATCCATGGGGTCGCGCGGACAGACGGGAGTGACCGTGATCGCTCGGAGAGGCCTTCGTCCCGCGGTGGACAGGCTGATATCACGGCGGGGGCACTGCTGCTTAGAGCTCATCCGGTTCTCTCAGCGGTACGGAACGCGATGACAAGGGCGAGCGACACAACAGAAGTTTGTTGTTGTTGTTGTTGTTGTTGTTGTTGTTGTTGTTGTTGTTGTTGTTGTTGTTGTTGTTGTTGTTGTTGTTGTTGTTGTTGTTGTTGTTGTTGTTGTGTTGTTGTTGTTGTTGTTGTCGTCGTCGTCGTCGTCGTCGTCGTCGTCGTCGTCGTCGTCGTCGTCGTCGTTGCTACTGTTGTAATCGTTGTCGTCGCCACTTAATTTCTGTGGCGCATACCAACAGTGGGGGATTGGTTAATAAAAAACAGCCAAGAAGAGAGGAATTAACAAATTGGAAAATGCCACTTACAGATGAAAATTCTAGTCTGCGGGAAGAAGTAGAAGTAAGAAAAAATGTCAACAAGAAACGCAGGATTAAAAAAGAAATTAAGAAGAATCAGTCAAGCCGGGTATAATCTATTGGATTCAGTAAGATAATTTCGGACTGCCAAGCAAACGTTGTTATTGCTGAACCCAAAAATAGAAACTACGAAAGACACAATTACAGCCACAGACAACTATGTGCCAAGACTGCGTAGCGAAGGTTGTAATAATGTTTTTCTCATTACAGAGAAACGTCTGCAGGACAAAAATTAATTATATGTTGTCTCTGCCTCGCCACAGATTGAGCACAGTGTTGAGGGAACCCGTCCAGACCTGTGCTGATAGAAATTCATCGTCCGGATACGACAACGCAACCTCGTCATGGACACTTCAAGTTTTCGTGTTTGACAAAATTATCTGCGCCAAGCGTATAGAAGATGTCGGTAATTCATGGAGTTAGTCATCGCGAAGTCTGACGATGCTTCTATGATGACATGCTTCGAAACCGAGCAGCCGTGACATAAGCGGACAAAGGACAATAGGAAGAATCGGGCAGGCTATAAAAGTCTTATTTTAGCTAAAGAGATTGCAATATTATTGAGAAAAAGGCCTTTATGACCAGGTACCCAAACTAAACGGACGCTTCTCAATTAATTATCTAAGTGAGTGAAACGTACGTCCTCATAACGCGAAAGTCACCAAAAGCACTAAGTGCCGAACATAAAGATAAAGAGTCAGTGATTATCACAGATGATGTGATTGGTGGATTTAATTTGCGATGGGCCAGCACCGCTGGCATGAATTCAGCCATAAAATAAGAAAAATTGGTATGTGATCCGGTAGTCAAAGAGAAAAGGTCCAGTGAAGGGTTGGGCACAAAATACGAACACATGACTTTTCTTCAGACTGTGAGGCATCTGTCGCAAGATGATGTTTGTTGGAGGACTCTGCAGATTATCGTGCAGTGAACAATTTAAATACTATGCGAAAGCAACTCTGAATTATTAGGGAAAATTTCATCATATTTAGTATTAATAGAATAAGAGCAGTCGGGAATCGGAAGTATATCGCAAATACGCAAGTTCAAGGGGTCAAGAACTGTTACACGAACGTAATTTGCGGAGTATGCAATCGCGGCCAAAAGACATCGAAAAATAATGCTGTCTGGGAAATAAAAACCATTTCAGAACGTCTTAGTGATGACTTCTAAATATTTAAGAACGCCTATGCAGTCAATAGACGGAACCTGCATGATAGAGAAGGGAGTCTCGATCCTAGATAAAGAGCAATGTTTGCAACAATTTTAGGAAACCCTAGACCCAAGCGCAATGTTTGTCGTTCCAAGAAAATAAGAGGGCAGACCTTGTAGGCTGGAGGACTAGAGAAAAGTGCGCAACAAAACACATGCGATATATCATTATGAGTGTATATATATCTTCTTGATTGCTCACTTGCCCTCTGTAACACCCACTCCTTCCAAAAACATGTTAATCAGACTGGCAGTAATAAATAAATTTAAAAAAAATGCCTATGTGGCGGTTACATAGTCTACGCATAATTCCAATGACACATGTACCTTTTCCGGCCACAAAATTTATATGTGCGGGCGCCAGCAGCCAAGAGGTGTCATAAATCACTGCAAAGTATTTAATGGACCGTGGTATGTCTTCAAGATGGCAATACAGTGAGATATGCACTGGACCATGTAACCACATTTATTGGCATTGAGAAGGTTATTCAAGCGAAGCTTGTATTGCCTCACAAGTGTCGGTGCCGTTGTAGGTGTGACCTATAAAAGAAAGTATCGCGCAAGTGAAGGAAAACGGCCGGAAAGGCTAAGAATAGAGCGCTGGTGAAACACGTGAGGAGCGGGCGCGCGTCGGGGGAAGGGCAAGGGAAGGAAGGGGCCTCGCGCACGTTGCGTCGTCTCCTTTTCAGTGCTTGGCGCTGAGCCATGCTCCCTCAAGGGCTGCAGAAGATAGGGCCAACCTTGCCTTTTCTCATAACGAACCACTTATACTCCATCTCACAAGCTGTTGTCAGCACTGTGGAAGCTACACGAATTCTTAGCCAATAGGAAGGCCGAATGAATGCTCCTCGACATGTGCTCATCCGCGCCGCGTCGTCTGCTCAGCGTCTGCTTGCCATCCATTTACAAACTCCATGGTTGGTGGATTGACCAATTGCGCCTTTTCGCGGCGATCCCGTGGGCGCTGCCATGTTTGATCACGGGGTAACGCGTCCATTGCTTGCCTCAGCTGCCTCCGTGTTTACAATGGATGTACATGACGCCCGGTGCGGCTGAGTGATCCTGTTTCGGAAGATATCGTAGACGCTGACTGAGAGATGACACGAAGCTTTGGCCACAGCTTCAGAAGACATGTAAAAACGCTTTCGAAGCTTATTAAGCTTTGTCCTAACGGCGCGAGCAGCGTATATGGATGGTGCTTGTTCTAAAAACGAGGCTAAAAATGTATTGCAAACTTTCCGCTTAGGAATTGAATCAGGATCAGCGTGTTTTGCTCTTCGTTCTTTATTTGCCAAAAAAACTAAGGATTGTCCCGTTTCTGACTCAGTGAATTTCGTCGGTGAGGTCACTATCTGATTATCTCGCGGGTGTGCTCAGTTGCAGTGGATTTGTTATTGCTGCACACATGACTTGGAACGTAGCTGTTCTGTTCTTTGTAATAGCTTGTAGCAAATATATAGTATCGCTAGTAACTCGCTTACTCCTCTGGACCGTCACGAAACATTCAACTTAGACCATTCGTGTGCTGTAGGTGTAGTCGCCGTCACCCATGCTTTGGCGCATTGAGTAAAGTGTGCGCCCATGTATTTATCCTTAATACATTGGCGATAGAGTGTGCGTAAGTTTGCGTGCGAATGGGGTAGATGTGTGTAGATAACGTGCGCGAAACTTATACTATGCCAGGAAGTGGCGCTACTCCCTTGGCGGTGACATTGATGACACAGACGCTCTTTTTGCAGCCAGTTTCGGTTTCAAGGAGCCTGCCAAGGGGAACTAATTGTTCGCGTAGCTCCCGCATGAACTCCGCTATTCAAAATTTGATCGTTGGGATAGGTAGTGTCGAGGACGGGCCCCAAAGTACTCATTTGCTGTAGACACCTATTATTGATAATTAGAAAGTTAATTACCGTAACTTCGCTAATTAGGCACGTAAGTGCGGCAATTGGTCTGTATCTAGAGGCCGCCAATCCGTACACTCGAATGGTAAACATATCGTGACCAAGATTTATATTTTTCTAATTTTAAAAATTTGGTGCAGCTAAAAAAAAAAAACTGCATATCGCGTTAAAAGGACACGCTTGCACGCATCTCATACCAACGCCTATAGGTAGCTCTTTTGAGACGATGGGCGGGTGTGTCACATCGCTTAGCACGTGTGCGCTAAAGCACGTGCGCGAGCGTGACTTTACATTACAGTCCACAGACGCAGGAATGAAACAGGCGAATAGTATAGTGAACTTTACCACTGCATTTCGTGTCCTAGTTCTCTGTGCATACATTGTAGAGTTCCCTACAAAAATTACAAGAGGAGCTCTGCCTGCGGGAGCTGCAAGTATGGCGGTTTAGCCAGCGCGGAAATGATGGGCAGTAACGTGCCTAATCTTCGTCCTTGCAAGGAGTACGCTTTTGTGCGCTTACAATTACTGCCTTGCTGCGTTTAGAAAACTACGAATGCTTGGAAATTTAGAAAGATAAAGCGCAAAAAGTAACGCCACAAGAACGTCTCGAACCACAAGGACGAAGATAAGGAAAATCTGTGTAATAATTGCATCATTCCTATGGTGACTGAATGATCGCAGCGCCAGAGTTCCCCCTGGTAATTTATGCAGAAAACTCCGTGGCACGCACGTGCATCTCCTAACATCGCCTTCGTCCTCATGGCATCGTTGCGTTGACGTCTCAGAGTGCACGAACTGCTTTTTGCATTTCGGCATAGCTTGTGAAACGTGTATTGCATAAACATGAGCATTGCTGTCTCCCTCCCTCCGCTTTCTTATCTTCCTATACCTGCCCCTCCCCCGTTACCCAGTGTAGGGTAGCAAACCAGATTTCCCCTTCTGGTTAACCTCCCTGCCTTTCCTCTTTCTACTGTGAACACTGTCAGACACCTGAAACGCTGGAACACATATATTATGTGATTGCCCAGCATATATGCTGGGGCGACGGGCGCTTGCAAATTTCCTCGCCAGCGTTGGTAGGCAACGATTGTTGGAGGACGCTATTTTCGGTCCTTGTAATGATTCCACAACTGCATGGTGGGCAAGGAAAGCGCTGTTGACATTCTTAGCTGCGTGACACGTGACTAGACGAGCGACTGTAGTATACGGCCGCTGTCTATAATGCTCACAAGCACTCACAACTTGACTTTTCATCACCATCCATCCCAGTACTCCCTTTCCCTGTTCCCTATAGTGCAGAGTAGCAGACTAGAACGCACTAGCTCAGGTCGACCTATCTGTATTTCGTGTAAATAAAATTTAATGTCTATTTCGGGCTGCGGCGTGTGCTACCGCGTTCCCCGGCAGGGACTCGTGCCTCGGCTTCCAGACTATGTCTGGGAGGTCCTTCTGAGTATGTCTAAAGCTGGAGCTAATCCACCGGGGGTCCACGCCGCAGGGGACGAAGGCGCGCGTCACGATGTCGATACACCGACATCGTGGCGCATTGCAGACTCGACAGAAGACGGCATCCTCCACCGCACCCCACGAGAGAGCTACAAAAACATTTCCGCACTAGACATTGTTCCACGCGATGTATCCGATGACTACTCCTGCAAGATATGCTCAGCGCCGTGCACCCTCTACCGTGTGGGATGGGAGTGTCCGGAGCAGTGGGAGAACCTGCTGGCCAGCTCATGTCCTGAGAACCAGTTTCGACTGGTGGACCGAGCGCGACGGGCAGCGAGGGACCACGGCGTCCTGGACTGAGGATGCCGCCCACCTGGGGACGACCATCATCGTCTGCTCTTTAAATAAAGCTTCTCTCTCTCTCTCTATTTCCCTGTGTTGCATGTCGTTAAAGTGTGACCTGTATGGTGCAGAAGCATTGCAGGAATTTACTCGTAGCATAGAATGGCAATAAAGACAACTGGACAAATCGCATTTAGTTTTATGGCATTTAAAGAACTGCTTCCTTACGCTTCACATGTTTTCAAAAAAAGTTCAAGTGCGTATACAGCACGAGCAGACAGAGACAGAGCAAGGAACGAGACAGGACAGCACACTCTCGTCCATTGCTCAGTTTACGTCTGCTGGCGCTGTTGCGCGCACTTGCGATGCCACACCAACCAGCTGAGGGAAACTTGTTACTAACAAATGCGTCGGATCTGCATATATTTCTTTCTTTTTTCAAATGACGCCAGCGAGAAGTGAAGTCAAGCAACCCCTGCAATTTCCCGTATGACGCCTGTAAACAAACGTTTTCTTCCACCTACCGCTACACCTGGACGCAAGCAGCCGCGCTGCTCGCATAAAGTATACGCAGAATGCTATTGGGGCCAGGAGGGCAGTTCTCTCTCTCTCTCTCTTTTCTTTTTTGCCGCGCATTCGTTGTTCCACCTCGATGCACGGAGTGCAGCGCCCATGCAGCTGCGAGATACTCTTCTGCCGGTGCATCGAGTGAGTATTATTTTCCTTATTTTTCTCCAATAAAAGCTTGCTACCTTTAATGTTTGCCTCCCAACAATAATCGTTGTTTATCTTGCGAACGTTTCCTTTCTTTAACGCAGCGCTCCCTGAATTTTCTGGTCACGAACGGCAACTGTATTGGCATAACACATCACATCACTTTATTACCTTAAAGGCCCCGAATTTGGGGGTATTACACAAGGGGGTAATATATAAGGGTAACAACATTCCCGACAGGAAAGTATAGCGAGAGCAGAATGTTAACCCTGTAAGGATGAGGCATATAAATGCCCGAAGGAAATGCTTATTTTTAATCTTATTGTGCAAAGTACACCGAGAATAAGCATATTAAAAGAAAAAATAATATATTTTGCGGTAAGCTTTTTCAGCAAGGTATAGGGGGGGTGCAAGACCATGCAGAACACTGCAAGCGATCTTTTCCCTAAGCCACCTATAGCTTAGTTTAATACAGTTTTCGTTTAACTTGTATGACTAAGACTGACTTAAGATGACTTAAGGCTTTCTTAAGACTGACTTAAGTCTGACTTAGATGGAACAGGCACATTACGCACATTAAGCGTAAGTCAATAGGTTCCTTGGGATTCCTGCGCCGTAATTTTAGTCAGTTAACGGATAAATTAAAAGAGAAATTATATTTCACTTATGTTCGTAGTTTACTTGATTACGGTTGTATCTATTGGGATCCGTACACGGCTGATCTCACGGAACAGCTTGAAAGAGTGCAGAATAGGACAGCTAGGTTTGTTCTTAATAATTATAGTAGAAAATTAAGTATGACAGAAAGTAAAATAAATTATCGTGACAAGCATTAAAAGACCGACGAAAAAATCTCAGGTTGAAAATTTTTCACGCTGTTTATTATTCCAAAACAGGGATTGAGAGAGGAAGATGTATTAAGCCACCTACTTAAATGCCGATGAGACGCGACCATGCACTGAAAGTACGCGAGTTCCCTTTCAGGGGTGACGTCCTTGGGTATTCTTTTTTTGTTCGATTTATAAGAGAATGAAATGTTCTTTCGCCTGACATTGTTAATATTGAAAAGAATGAGGAGTTTTATCGTGCTTTATGTATGTGATCACTTGTTTCTTCCTTTACAATGTAACCCCCCTGCTGTAATGCCCGCATGGGCGATGCAGGTATGTAATAAATAAATAAATAAATAAATAAATAAATAAATAAATAAATAAATAAATAAATGTCGCAGTTTCGCCCGAAAGGCGAAGCATCAATTGCGATAGCAAATTAGTAGAGAGCTATAAGAGTAGGGATAGTAGTTTTATCGGCTGCATGAACTTGACACATTCGCTTACAAACTGAATTAACAAACGTGGTGTCAGCGAGCACAAGCACACATGAATAGATTACAGTCGATGACCGCTGACAACCACTGTCAAAACGCTGGCAGCAAGCGCAGCCGCCGCAGCAAGCGAAGGTTCGTGCGGTCTATCGCTTCAACGGAAACTGAGCGGCCGAATGCACAGCGCATACAAAGGTCAGAGCCGTGTGGAGATCGCTTGCAAGATACGGCGCGCGCGACAACACCGGCAGCCCGTACCGGTGCAAACATAATAAAGAACCAAGCGCAAAGCGCAAAGTACATGAACGCATTTGTTGGCAGAGTAGAAGCCGCCCCCCCCCCCCCTCCCTCCCGCGCTGCCTTCCCGCTTTGCTCCTTTCGCTTGGGAGATTGTGGCGCCAGTTCCCCTTGCGCCCGGTTGCAAGATACGCATTTGGTGCCGCAGCAAAGTGTAGCCCCCCCCCCCCCTCCCTCCCTTTCTCCCATACCACCACGGCGTTTCGCGCCACGGAAGTCGCGTTTGCTTTCCGCCGTGCGTTCGCTCTCCGTGATAGCGCGCGTCCCCTGCGCGCTTTCACTCGCGCATACGGCGCGCGGCGACGATTTTATTGCCCTTGGACTTTATACGGAACCTCACGCCGACGGCATAAATCTGCTTGAAGTGTCCATATAATTGCTATCGCAATAATAAATAAATAAATAAATAAATAAATAAATAAATAAATAAATAAATAAATAAATAAATAAATAAATAAATAATTCTCCCAATTTCGCTGATTGCGAACGACATTCAACATAGACGCGTCAAGCGATTGCTGTCCGAGAACTTAACAGTGAGATTGGAATGATACTTTGAAGTAAAATAAGTACTTTGCTGCAATACACACTGGAGAATTTACAATAATGTGGGGCCAGTGGGGCAGTTGCAAGAAATGATTGAAGTCCCACCAATCAGAGTGCGCTCCACAGATCACGGAGGCTATAGAACGTTACCCGAATAGAAAAGCAAATAATAGTATACAAGAATGAAGGTCGTTGCACAATATCTATGGTACATCATATTTCTGCAGTGTGAGGATTACTTAGAGAAGACACAATAAATGAGTGAAATACGTGTAGATGTAGTGAAATAGAGAACATACACACGCGCACCTCCCCCCTCCTCCCCCTCACACACAGACATGCACACACACGCACGCACACATAGTCTAGGCCGGGCGACTGCTTGACAAAATTCATTTTCCGCCCGGCGCACACACAGCAAATCCAGAGGACAGTTGCGACATGCGATCCGGTGACGAAGAGCAAAAAGCGTCAAATTGTAATGTAAGTGCTGCGTTACCTCGGTCCTGAGCTGTCCTTAATCGTCGCACGGTTTCATCTCTAGTATCATTAAACAAAATAATAATAATAATAATAAAACGTTGCCGACTTTTTATCTGTTACGCATATACAGAGTGTCCGAGCTAACGTTAACCAAGCTGTTAAAAGAAAGAAAAAAAATACTGAAAAAACACGGTGCAAGATACGATTTGAAGACCTATACGGTGATCGGTCGTCAGACCTGTGACGCCTTCGGTCTTCTAATCGTATCTTGCTCCATGCTTTTTTAATCTTTATTATTATTATTATTTGAATAGCGTGGCTAACATTAGCTGGGACACACGGTATAGCAGTTAGAAGATGTTTTTCCTTCGAGATAAACATTCGCAAAGGCTTTCTTTTTTTTTATGTCTGTCTTTCCTGTTTGGTTTCCGCAGTATTGACAGCGTATATGTTAACCGCGCAGGTTACGAACGCTTAGTGAAACGGAAAGCACTTCACATTCGCCTGCTCGAACGTGCCGGTAGCGAGTGATCCCGACAGGAAGCATTCTCGGGCAGCCCGCAGCTTGTCGGCCCAGCGACGTCGTCAAGTGCGAGAAGCTGTGACGTCGCGTCCGGACTACTCTCGCCCGACGGCGCCATTCCTGGAGAAAGGGGACCCCCATGCAGGACTTCAGTCGAAGGTGAGACGTATGAGCTTTGCGCGCGGTTTCGTTCAGCACGCGAAGGCGTCGGCACGCGCACATGTGTACCCGCCGTGGTTGAGGCTCAGTGAGAGCTCTGCTGCACAGAACGAGGTCGCGAGTTCGATTCCCGACCGCTTCGGCCACATTGCTATGGGGGCGCAATGCAAAAAACCCTTTAGTGCTTAGGTATTTTTACGCGCACGCTAAATAGCTCCAGGTGATATAAATTAATCTGGTCCACCCACTACAACGTCTCTCATAGCCCCAGTGTACTTGGGACGTTCAAGGCTCCTGAATGAATGAATGAATGAATGAATGAACTATATTGTACGAAGAGTGGTGTGGTTAATCTCGGGTGGAGCCCTCTTGTAGAATGAATTAATGAATCAATCGCGTATATGAGTTGCAGAAATTGTGTGAAGGCCCAGATTATTTGGTGATACATTTTAATAAAAGGGGCACTAGAGATCCACTCTAAAGTAGTTAAGGCAGGTAAAAATTCTTTCGATATCCTATATAATTTCATTAATTACGGGGTAGGGGCGTTAATTACTGGATAAATAAAGGCCAAGTCGACTTCATTTCTTTACGTTTCGTGCCTACACCTCAGCGCCGTTACTTTCAGTATGCCAAGTATTTCAATTTCTTGTATTTGGGGCGCTCTAACGCCGGAACAGCTATGAAAACTTGCTACATCGTCTTTAGTTATTTTAGAGTTCAGTGTATATCGACAACCAGTTAACTAGACACGAACCAACGCTGCCAAAAGCTATGACGGCCCGGGGAGCTGGTGAGGAAAATGAGATAGCGTCGCGTAATTGCTGTTGTTTTCCTGGCTTACCGAGCCACGCCTATTTTATTACGATAGCAATCCGCCTTTATCACGGCGTGACGGCACATGCGCCCTGCCCTACGCTGTCAAATAATTTACACTCCTAAAAGTGAAAAAGGTTGTGTCTATAACTCACACCCTAACACCTTTTCACCCTTTTTAACTTTCAGCGGTGTAAATTATTTGACAGCGTAGCGGATTAGTCGCGAAACGTTTTGGAACGGTCATGCGCCCGGCCGAAAGTCCCTTGAAAAAAAAAAAAAAAAAAGCGCTCGGACGCGCGTTGCTGTAAACACTCGTGCCGTGTACGGCGTTGAAACTCCACGGGTAGCTCTTGTTTCGTCGGTGCGGTGCCGAAAACGTGAGTATAGCGTAAGACTACAACTCCTCTTTGAAACCGAAAGCGGTCAGGGCTTCGATCGTCCCGACAACTAAGTAGTCCGGACTGCACCGTGAGCCACGTAGTTGCCGCTTTCAGTGATAGCTCAAACTAATCTACTCAAAATGCATATCCGAGGGATGCCGACGAGCCAGCTGTGGAAGAGGACGAAGGCGCAAGCAGTGGCACGAGCGCGTTCACGCAGGACCTGAGGTTTTGCTTACGCGCAGAGCAAAAGTGCACGCAACCCTAGCCATAGGCAGCTTCGCTGTAAAACACCTCCGTTACGCTTGAGCGATACTTACATAAATGCAATTAATATGCATCTGCCAATCCGTACACAAGATGCAAAACCTAGTGAAATAATCCTGAAGTAAGGTGTGGTCCTATAGGAGAAGAAATTACCTGGCATAGGAAGCGGTCGTCCGCGTAAAGTCCTTTGTCTGTCTTGACTTTATGTTCCTGGGAAGGTCATTCATGAATATTAAAAATAACAAGGGTCCCAGAGCGGAGCCCAATACGGTTATAAGCTTATATGAGCTGAATGCAACTACCAGCGAACGGAGTTTATTTTAACCCCGTATGCTAACCCGCAAAGTAGTGCGGGCCAATTGCCCGATGCAATTCACCAATTTCTCATTTCGCCGCCGCTTCTTCTCCCTCTGCGCGTTTGTTCCTCGAATGTCTTGCAAGTAATCGGGGTTTCACTTTGTGGAGCTCAAGTCTCTGTTGTCATTTGGTGCATGTCTATTGGGGTTCCACTCATTCGAGCCTTTATTTGAAAGGATGACATGTGGCTTCGGACGGGGACAGCAAATCAGGTACACTATATATAGACGCGGGCCGCGGCTCCATCACAGCAGCTCCCCAAAAGCTTCATTCGTAAGTACGTCTAGAAAGTCAGGCTCCTAGGGGTGCGCAATCGTGATGCAGTGTTATTTTTCTATGCGTAGTATAGACCAAATTACATTGTGCTGTCATTTTCACCTATCGTTACTTTTTTTATTATTTCATCATTTATTGCTGCTTGTGGTCAATCTATTCTCGTTAAAGGGACACTAAAGGCAAATATTAAATCGAGCTAGATTGAAAGATCAGGCTTCTGTAATAACAAATTCTTCATCCGTAACGAAAACATAGCTTTTGTAAGCGAACTTATGACGTAAATAGAAAATCGAGGTGGCGCCATCTGTTGTCGACTGTGGTACCTCTGTTGTGTGGCGTCAGCCCCTCTGATGCACCGAGAGCGGCCGCGACCCGCCACTGCGAGTGACATCGCTTTTCTCTGTTTACAACGACCGAGGCGGCAACGTGTGGCAATTGTCCACTCTGCCGACCCCGCTCATGTAGGCTCTAGTGACCGTAACCGGTAAATTGAACCCAAGCAGAGCCGCAGAGTGACTCACGCAAGCTGAACACCTGCACCCGCCAAGCAGTAGGCCTCGTATATAGAGCTGTACAAAGAATCTACAAAAGACAACACAACGGCATGGAGGGCGGTCACGTGCAGTCTGCACACCACGTCAAGTCCTCCGCTTTGGCGCAGGCAGTTCACATTCAGGAGCAGCAGCGGGACCTTCGACCGAAGAAATTTATATATCGACACACAGAAAACGATGGTAGACTTCTAGACGAATACTGTAATGATCTAGCTCGACTTAATATTTTCCTGTAGTGTCTCTTTAATATCAGCCATGTCGATGAAACAATGAGGACGACAACAACCGATGACAACCGACGACAACAAGAACAACATCAACATAAAGAACAACAAAGAACAAGGGAAGTCGAGCGCGCCGTTAGAAGCATGGCGTCAATGGAAGGAACGGGAACATTAGCGACAGTTTTAAACAAACAGGATATGCCTCCAGTGAAGCGTGCGCAAGCACCCAGAGGAAGAATTCAGGTTAGAAAGCTCAAGTGGTGCCGAGGCTGAGTGACAGTGGCGGTCAGATGCGGCGCACAGATGAACAAACGAGACGATGCATGCGCTGGATATGCAACAGCTAAACACAAACACTCACGGTTCAGAGATCTCATATAGTTCGGGAAGTCAAACAAAAACGTTGCGAGACTGTGAAAGAGAGTCGCTGTCACCGGCTCTTGCTGTCAAACGCTCGGCTAACTGCACCCGAAACTTCCGCTGCAGGATAAAAAAAAAAAAAAAAAAAAAAAAAAAAAACCAGACGTGTCGCAAATGCTTGGCAGTTGCGAGGAACGTATGGTGTGCTGGAGCGGTCCCTTTCCAGCCACTGAGCTATGTAACCGAGTGTACGTCTGCGATACAAAAGCGTTCACGTGGAGATGGAGACTTAAAATTTTTGAACAGTGGCCGAACACGGAAGACGTCAATCCTGGAGCCAATGTTTCGACAAAGGAACTTGTCTTCGTCATGGTAGTGTCTGCAGGGGCAGTAGTCGCCAAGCCTGGTCGCCAGAGGAAGGGGGGAGTTGGGGACTACTGTGCCCCCTCCCGTTTGTCCTCACCATGACGCCAAACACTGCACAGGACAGACTCCTGGTATCAATGCCAATTTTGCTACAAGAGAAAAATCAGATGCAAGAACTACTTGGCCGATTCTGGTTTCTTCTATGGGCGTGAGTAAAATAGCCAGGTATGTTCCAGTCTTCGTCAGCGTGAAAATGCGCAATTCATGACTTGCACGGTTCACC
This sequence comes from Dermacentor silvarum, assembly GCF_013339745.2. NCBI lineage: Eukaryota > Metazoa > Arthropoda > Arachnida > Ixodida > Ixodidae > Dermacentor > Dermacentor silvarum. The sequence goes on from NC_051160.1 coordinate 4,777,537, forward strand.
GCGGCGTCATTCAGTAGTCCGTATAGTGCCGTCACTGTCTCTTACGCTGACTAAGGCATAGAGAAGTGCCGACTTGCCCGAAGAGATCATAGTGTTCTGTGAATTCAAGATTTCGCGGTCTACCATCCATCAAGTTCCCGCGCAAATCGCTAGCACCAGTGAAAGGCCTCAGCAACAAAGGCTTCACGTTGAAGTTTTAGTTTATTCCCTCCCACATTGGTATTGCTGGTAACCAAACAGCTGATGTGCCTGCATAAGCATCGCTCTTTCATCCTTCTAAAGTCATTGCTCCTAAGAGTAAACAAGTTACAAAAGCTGGAAGGTGATTCAACCTTCTGTCGAACTTGATGAAAGACAGTCGTCCCGAGCAAGTTGGGGGTGGGTGGAGAGTCATTGCGCACAGCACTCTATCGCACCCCGGAGGCGATAGACCGCCGCTCGCACGAGGGATAGGAGGAGCGTCAGACTGCATAAAATTTTAGGCTGCACAACTTCGCGATCAGGCCAGATTTTGACGCGTGATGGCGTGTTCATTAATTATAAATAATTTCTGGAGTTTTAGATGCAATAACTACGATCTGATTATGATGCACGCCGTAGTGGGGGGAAAACGTCCGTGGCGTAGTGGTTACGGTATCAGGTGCTTTGTTCGAATCTGGCCGTCATACAATTTTAATGCGCAAGCATTATATGCCCCATTACGCGAAAATCCGCCGCCGTCGGCGGCGGCGTGACCGAGCGATGGTACCGAAAATGGCCGATGACGCAAAGTGTAAAAACATGTCAAAAATTCTCGGACTGACGTCAAATTTCTTAAGGATTTTTCTTAAACAAAGCAAGTTAATGGTATTGAAAATAAATTTGGTACATTTCGGTCTGGGTGCGAGATGAGCACGCTTCCCCGTCACCACGGCGGCTCAACGCTTCGGGCTGATTAAAGGTGTGCCTAGTGCGTGGCACTGCGTGCGTCATTGCACACGTCACGTTGCAGCCAAAATGGCTGACTAAAGGTTTCACAAAAGGGACTATAATGCTTTCGCATTCCTACACGTAATCAGTCTTAAGTGTCTTTGTCGAATTTTTATTTATTTACTTTAGTATCATCAACAGCCTTTATTTATATATGCTGCAGGACGAAGGCCTCTCCCAGTGATCTCCAATTACCTCTGTCTTTCGCTAGCTGATTCCAACTTGCGCCTGCAAATTTCCTAATTTCACTTCCCCACCTAATTTTCTGATGTCCTCTACTGCGCTTCCCTTCCCTTTGCACCCATTCTGTACTCTAATATGGTCCACCAGTTATCTGCCCTACGCATTACATGACCTGCCAGCTCCCTTTCTTTCTCTTAGTGTCAACTATAGAATATCGGCTATCTCTATTTTCTCTCTGATCCACACCGCTCTGTCTCCTAACGTTAGGCCTAACATTTTTCGTTCCATCGTTCGTTGCGCGGTCCTCAACTTGTTGTCGAGCTTCTTTCTTAACCCTCAAGCTTTTGCTCCCTATGTTAACACCGGTAGAATGCAGTGATTGTGCACTTTTATTTTCACCGACAGTGGTAAACTCCCAGTCATGATGTGCTAATGCCTGTCGTATGCGCTCCAACGCATTTTTCTGCTTCTGTAAGTTTCCTTCTATGATCAGGGTCCCCTGTGAGCAATTGACTGATATATGAAAGACCTTTAGGAGACTTTGTCTTTGGGAGTCCGTATTCACTTTCGGTGGCTTTCGGTGCGTAGCCACATGATTTCGTCGAGATGAAGCATTGCTTCTAAATAAAAATGACATCTGCTCATACACCAGTACGGTTAAAGACGAGGCGTACTGCGTGCGAAGAGACAGGAGACATCGAACACTTTCTGTGGTCGCGCCCAAAATACCGAGCTGAAAGGGGCGCTTTTCTTGTGCATCTGCAAAAGAAGGACCTTCCGCATGCGTACCAGCAAAACTTCCTGTGCCCAGGAGGGTCAGTGATAACTCGTAAGAAAGTTTCGTCTTCTTCCATTCCCCAGAGACTGGTTTGCTGGACATGCGGTGCCATACTGCAGTGGCATTGTAAGAGGCGCCGGCCTCAATCACCAAGCTTATCCCGTCATATGCCACCATCCACCACCAATGCGCAGGGGACAAGTGTGTGTGTGTGTGTGCGTGCGCGTGTTTGTGTGTGTGTTGTGTGCGCCGACAATTCAGGTCCCCGTGCCTGGCTCCTTGTCATTTGTCACGCTCATCAGTCTATTTCTTTTCCCGTCTTTCTTCCAGGCTGTCAAGGCCATTCCTGGTCCTAGCGCTGCTACTGAGCGTGCTCATGTGCTACTTTATCGTAAGCGAACGGCGTTCGATGTCAGGCACGTCGTATTCGGAACCAACCATGGGTTAGTACTTTTTTTTCCTGTCTTTTTTTTTTTTTCTTACGTAAGTTCAGAATCGAGAAAAAGGCGTCAAAACAAAAGACGCGCATCGGCGCCGTCCTGGGGAGGTATTCTCTTTTCGTCCATTTCCTCTGCTGGGGAAGTTCTGATTGGCTGGGCTTGGGTGGGCTTTAGCAGGAGCCACAGCCAATCAGCACTTCAGCAGCAGACGAAATGGACATGTCCACTAGGTGGACTCTTCCCCAGACCGACGTTAATTCTCCAAAATAATTCCCCAGACCAACGTTAGTGCTGGTGTTCCCACGCCATCTCGCCGTGACGTCACGGATTTTCACAGCGTCTTCTCTGGTCAAGGTCACTCAGTTAAGCAGTGACCTTGACCTTGCAAGGTCAAGGTCACTGCTTAACTGGTTTATTATTTATTTATTATTACGATAGCAATTATATGGACACTCCAGGCGCATTCATGCCGTCGTCGTCACCATGATGTTCCTTATAAAGTCCACGGGCGATAAAGTCGTCGCCGCGCGCCGTATGCTCTATGTACGAGTAAAAGCGTGCAAGGGTGAGCCGGCGATCGCGGCTCAAACTCGCGCACGCAAGGGCGGGAAGCGGGAAGGAAGCGCCCGTCGTCCAGTCGCGCGCAACGCTCCGGAGGGAGGAGAGAGGGGGAGGGGGGGGGGTGTTACTCCGTGCCGCCCTGTGCCCGCGCGCGCCCCCGCCGGGCCGCAAGGCTCGGGAGGGTAGGGAGGGGGGAGGCCACGTTCTACGCCACGCGCGCACATTCGAGCGTGTATCTTGAAAGCCATCTGCGCCGGGGGCACAGTCTTACCTGTGCTGTGTTTTCGCGGCTTAGTTCACGTTGATGCGAGCGGCGGGACGAAGATCAATTCGCTCGCTGCTGCTGCTGCCGTGCTTACTCACTACAGCGTTTTGACAGCGCGTTTCCGCGGTTATCGAGTGAGATGCATTCATGATTTCTTGTGTGCGCGTGACACCATATGCTTGTTAATTTAGTTAGTATGCCTATGTTTACAAGTTTATACGGCCGATAAAACTACTATCCTTACTTCGTATAGCTGTCCACTAGTTTGCTATCGCAATTGATACGTCGCCTTTCGGGCGAAACTACCACTTTTTATTTATTCACTTATTTATTTATTTATTTATTTATTTATTTATTTATTTATTTATTTATTTATTTATTTATACGCAAACCTCACAGGCTCCAACTGGAGTATTGCGTAAGGGGGGTTAAAAAAAAAAAAAAAACAGGTAGCGAGAATAGAACATAACCAGCACAGCCAACCAAACAACTGAAAAAAGACTCCGTTTAACAACAAGCAAACAAGGAAGAACAACACTCTGGGATTTGAGAAATGCGCATGGCTCAATGAAACTCTTGGCAAAGAATTGCAAACGTATACATACATATAAATAGCAGGCAAGAAGCAAGGATGACGACAGCTAAGTTACATGGTACAAATGAAGCATGTGCGGATGACAACGGAATCATTTTTTGTTTCTCTGAAAGATTCGAGGTTATTAACAGAGCTTTAGTTTAACGTTAGCGTAATAGCGGGGTTACAGGAAATAGCGTTACCGTTCCGCAAAGCAACATTGCAGAAAGAGAGTTATAGTATAGCGCGACAGCGTAGTTTACGTGCGGGACGCTATTCCAATACGCTTTGAATTTCCCATACATAGGGCACCTAAGTGTGTGTGCGTCCGGAAAGTGCGACAGGCAGCGCAGTGGAAGCCAGGAGCGGTTTGTATTTTTACTTCCCATGTCCGCCAATCTGCAGCGAAACAGACAAGCAGTACAAGCTCTCTACCATAGCCTTCGCAATCTTACCATCTCAGAGGCCACATGCCGTCGTCGTGCCTATCTCCTAACTTTACCGATAAGTGGCGCTCGCATCTCAGCGAAAATTTCTCTTGTTAGGCTTAGGTGCGTTCGAAACGAGAAGCGATCTCGAGAATTCCTCAAAGCCACACTACGGCAGTTGCAAGTACAAGCCATATGGACCCCCGTATGGGCAAAGCACGTTTGCCCGGAGGTATACACCACGGATATATGCCAACACTGCAAGAAGGCGCGCGCCGCCCAGAGACACCTCCTCTGGGACTGTGCGCCACCGCCGGGTAACCAAGAAGAAGCAATGCCAACTGCCATCAGCAGCAAGATCATCAGCCGAGAGCCAGGCAACCAAAGAGACGTGGTCCAGCACGTGCTTAGCATCCTGGAACGCCAGCGGCCGAAAGCGGCGCCCCCACGGGTTTGACGCGAGTAGGTTGCTGCTCCGGGGACGTTCGAGCACGCTAGTGTCTCGCTTTAATTCCCCTACCCCTTCCCCCCTTTATGCCGGATCGTCAATAAAGTTGTTTCACTCACTCACTCAAGGTTATCCATAACACTCTCTCATCGAAGCGGCATGAGACTAAGAGAAAGCCGCTTACGCAATGATTTGCTACGAAAAGTACGAATAAAGTGAATTCTACAAAGACAACGCGAAATTCAGTTCGAAGCGGGCGGCCGCGAGCGCCGCCATGTTGTACGTAAACTACGTAAAGCACGCAAGAGAGTAAACGGGCATAGTGGATATCAGAGGTGGATATTCTTGTTGACATTAAATTGAGCTGGGCAGACCATAGAGTAGATAACTGGTAGACCATCAGAGTTACAGAATGGGTGCAGAGAGAAGGGAAGCGCAATCAAGGACTGCAGAAAATTAGGTGGGGTGATGAAATTAGGAAATCTGCAAGACCGTAGAGGCTTGGGCTAGTCGGTACATACTCGAAATCTGCAGGTGGAAATTGGAATAAGCTAGTGCAAGACAGGGATCGCAGGGAGAGGCCTTCGTTCTGCAGTGGACATAAAAATAGGCTGATGATAATGCTGATGGTGCTGCTGCTGCTGATGATGATGTTTTAACCATGCCACTGAGGTTCCTCGCCGCTTAACAGTTCTGAACACGCGTTTTTTATTTTTTAATACCATGGTTTTGTAACTACCTACCCGGAAGTAAATTAGTGGTATATATGAGCGTGTGTATAAGCGTTGTAGGATTTGGGAGTCGTGGTCTGACGTCGGAGTCCGACGTCAAACTGAGGGTCGTTCTCTAGCCTACGCCACCGGTGTGTCTCGTAACGGGTAGCTGGCCTACGCTATAGCGGGGCGTCACACGGAGGCTAAGCGGGCTCACGCCGTCGTCCGAGCAGACTTGACGAGGGTTGCTTCGTTCGTGATGAGTACGAAGTCGAGAGGTATAGGGAAACGGAACAGGGGGTTTATTTACATAGGAAAGGCAAACTTATTTACATAACAAGGGGATACTCGTACTGGCCGGAGTACTGAGCGCAGTACATCGTAGCATGTCAGCGCTACTACATCTGATCAGACTACATCGTTCTGGGAGAGCACAAGTCGTGTATTTTGCGAGAAACGTTACTTGCGTACAACAAACCTCCGAAGAGTAGGCACAGTAAGCTTCACTTCTACTTCAAACTCAACTTAGCTGCTGCAGGAACTTAAAGGCGGTGTGGCCACCAGCGTTTTTCATACATATGTCTTTTCTGGATGTACCAAGGTTCTGCTCGCGGTAAGAACGACCGTTTCGCTATGTCGTAAGCGTAATTTACTAAAGCAAATTAACTTAACATTCCCCATTGGTACCATTTTGAAATGCTGAAAATTTCCATGCCTTTGCCTTATTTGAGGTCGCCCGCTCACTCTATGTGCCGTAGAAGCCTGGACAGGCAGTGCACCCTCACAGAGGTTGGAGTTCTCCCGGATCTTCTTCCTCGAGACCGGTGGCCACGGATCCCTCACGGCACGCATCGCCTGCGCGGTTGAATCGGCGGCGAGGATGCACCCTCACTGGACAGTCTACCTTCTGTCCGCGGCTAGTGGCGACGCGTCACAAGCAAACGTCACATTCGCAGGACCTTTCGCTCAAATGCTGAGGTCCATTCCGAACGTCGTCATGAACGTCGTCAGGGTGAGTGCTGCCGTCTGTCCAACTCGTGCTTTATGGTCTTCGAGGACTGATTCAATGCATCGTCGTGTCTTTTTTAACATAACCCGATGTTATGTGGCACAGTATGCTGCTTGGAGGAAACTGCACAGCATACATGACGATCGCGACACAGCTTGAGTGTCAGTGAACGCAGCATGGTTAAGTATGTAGCGCGAAGTTGACACGATGCATTGCACATGCAATGAGTAGATGTGTATGTACACATATAGGTCTGGAAAACAAACAAGACGTTATGTACGAACATAATAATAAACTTACCTACCTATTCATGCCGCTCGAAAGCATATTCACAACAGCCATTCAGTCTTTTAGATTGACCGAGTAAGGGATTGATTTAGGCTTTTACTGAATAAATAGAAGGGCGTTGTTGTGCGGAGAGGTCAGAGAAGCACAGATTTTCTTTCTTCATACATATATTATTCAAGTTGGCTCAATGGTTGCTAGCGAGAGCGTTCACCGCGCGCTAAGAGTTGGCAAGCCAACAAAGGCACAGGAGAGAAAGACTGTTGTCATAGAATCCACACACTACCTTAGCGAGTTCTGATAACTTTCTCCCCGCAGAAATGGCCTGGACAGGAGAAAATACTTTGATATCAGTGACATATAACACTAACCTGTACACCAGCGCTGCTTGTTAGGAAAGGAGATTCAAGAACGAAAACATTTGCCTAAATTTTCTCTGCTAGTCAGATACTTTTTCCCGCCAAATAATTTAAGTCTCCGAAGATATCTATGTTTCTAGACTGATTTAGCGTTCCCTTCTTGAGGTTAATTGCATGAGCGCTCCTTTAAGACTTTTCTCCCTCTGTGCTCCGGCGCTGCCATGAGCAGCCAAACGAGGTGTTTCAGGAGACGCCCCTGGAGTCGTGGTACGAGTCTGGGATCCTGAACAAGAGCGCCTACCCCGTCGAACACCTGGCCGATGCTCTCAGGCTGGCGGTGTTGTACAAGCGAGGTGGCGTGTACCTCGACATCGACGTCATCGTGATGCGTTCCCTGGACTCGCTGCCACCTTGCGTCAGCCAGTCGCCAGTGGTGAGCTGTTACGAACGCGACCACTTCAAACAGTGACTGCACAGTTCCCGTTAACGACGCCGCCCTCCGCCCACTGGGCTTGCGCGGAATTTACTGCGCATGCGCATTTGGGAGGTAGTGCTGGGCGTGAATGTGCGCTAAAGTACTCTAATAACTGATTGACTAAAACGTATTTATTTTTATTTTGTTTTCATATTTGAGATGAGTATAGGCTGTGCGAACATTCGAAATTTTGTATGCGGATCCAATAGTTCTGTTCGATTGCAGAATTCGATTCGATTCACGTGCTGTCGCTGACACGACGCCCTTTTAACCGCATTATAGGCAACACGCGAAGGATGACAAGGACGCCTTCGACAAATATAGATTGGCTGATAAATAGGTTAATTGGATACACAGACTATGCAAAGCAGATACGCTGACCTATAGATATGTCGGCCTGTCTGTCTGAAGTAATTCATAACTAAGTCATCCCTTTTATTCGGTGTAATATTGTCTGTAGTTCACTACGTACTCTCACAGGGTATAGTGAATGTGACGGATCGGGAATACTACCTCAAATTTGAATAAACAATCCAGCTCTTTATTGGGCGAAGTTGGCAGACTTGTAGCCCAAAAGGGAAAGCGACACTTGAGCAACAACGAAAGCTGCGTGTACGGTCCCCGAATCTGAATTGACGGGTCAGGTCCCTCCGCTATTAAACATGTCTATAGAGGTAGTCTTTCCATCCCGAATAATCACAGGTGCTCGCATAGATTCGAGATCGGCCCGTGTTAGAAATCGCTTTAAGACCCTTGCAAGGACGAATGTCGTACAGCACGTTGGCAAAAAAAAATAAGAATAAAGAAAATGAAAAACTTTAATTTTGTTATACGCAGGAGAATGGCGACATGGTGAGCAACGGCTTCTTGGCCTTTCGCCGAGGTGATCCGTTTCTGCTGTACCTGATGCTACGCGCACGCGAGGTCTACAAGCCGGAAGAGTGGAACTCCATTGGACCCCAGCTGCTGCGTCGGGTAACGCTGGCCCGATGCGGGGTCCGAGAGGTGAAGGCGCTGCTCGGACGCCGATGTGGCGGCGACACCGGCTTCACGGTACGCTCTTACAAGTCTCCTTTCTCAAAACGACCAACAATAAACCAGGATATAGTCTGATATAAGCGCGTTCGTAAACGCAATCCGATCCGTCGCGCACGATTAGTCGTATACCAACAACGCATGCAACAAGTTTCCAACCGGTTTCTAGCTAATTTTCAAAAATATTCCGACCGGTTTCCAATAGTTTCGAACTGGCTCCCATTGGTTTCGATCTGGACTTTAACTGGTATCCAACCGTTTCCAAGTGGTCAGTTTCCAACTGGTTTGCATCTGGTTCCATACTAGTCTTGAACTTCATTCGGACTGGTCTCGAATTTGTTTCGGACAGTTCTTCAACTGGTTTCTAATTGGTTTTCAATTGGTCTCCAACTAGTTTTGAAATTGTTTCGAACTGGTCTCTTAGTTTCCAAATAGTTTCGAAGTAGGCCTTAAAGTGGTGTTCATTTGGTTTGCAACTGGATTTCAACTGATTTTAAAGTTACCTTCAGCTGCTTTGCAACTTGTCTCCAACTGGTTTCGAACTGGTTTTGAATTATTTTCGAACAGATTTTCAACTGGTTTCTCACTGATTTCCCACTGGTTTCAAAATTGTGTCGAACTGGTTAGCAATAGACTTCTTCTTGTTTGCAAACAGCGTGACGTCACTGCGGGGGCCCTTCCCCTCTGCTGCGCCTCCGAAGCGGGCGCTGGTTGGCAAAAAACGTTCGTGCGACCTGTTCTCTCTGCATAAGAGTGCTGCCTGTATATCAACTGCCGCGATCGTAAGTCCGGTATATTGCGATTTTTTGAAGTGACAGTATTTACGATCTGTGCTTAGGAAGTATAATCGTCCCCGTTTTACCGGTACAACAACGTAACGTTGTTGCCGAGTGCATGGCTCCCGTAAGTCAGCGTGTGGCGATTTCGTAAAAGTGTGCCTCTTCCTTAGATCAAACATCCACAAAAATGTATTACTCCTCGAAAACGAACATTTTATCACAGATGATGCACATTCTAGCTGTGGCAAAATGATACTTCGCTAAATGACTGGTCTTGATACTTCGCTAAATGATTGCATTGTCGTGAATGCACTGATTTGCGCCCCATTTACACTGTAGCTTTAAACAATATACAAGATGAACTTCGTCTACAACTACAGGGTGGCTCAGTGGAGCAGTAACAAGTAGCGGCGCCTAAATTTAGATGAGGGAGAAATGCAGAAAAACTTCTTACCCTGCTTTAGGAGCATGGTAAGGTACCCTAGGTGGACAAAGTTAATCCGGAGCCTTTCGTTACACTGTCCCCCATAAGCCGCTGTGCAGCTTAGGGATGTTATACACCATAATTTAATTTTCATTATTAGTCTCGGTCATGTGAATGTACAAAGCAAAATCTTGCATAAGTACATAATCCGTTGCGCGCTAACTTCACTGTGTCTGCTGCCTCCTTTGCTGCTCTCAACTTTACAAGACCCAACTTTTGCATGTTTATGTGCACCATCACGGCATGAAGTCCGTACCATGAAGGTGAGTACACCAATAACGAAAAAAAAAAAAAGCAAGTTCAATTTTACTGCAGACCCGCGAGATTTGCGTTAAATCGCGATAATTTCAGTGGTTCGCCTTTTGGGCATTCCCCGTGGTTAAATGTATACACGCAGCTTCGGCAGCGCGGTCAAAACATCGTAGTAGCTCATTTGTAGCCACCTCTCAGTCAATAAATTATGCTCAAATGAAAGGTTTTTTTTTAATATTTTTTTTCTGAGCAAGTTCATATCTTTTTTTTCTGCGCAAAGCGCGGATGGCCTCGAAATACATGCGCTCACTAATAATCGCGTCTCATTCATTTTCACCTGTTCAATAATTACGAGTCCTGAAGTTTTATCGGAGCCTGATTACTACGATTGGTTTTATTGCGTGCACGCAACACGCGTACACAGTCTCGTGAGCGAGATGTGTTGCTGAATCGCACAACAGTACCACGGTTCCTATGATACATCGTGCCCATTTTGTGACCCTACGATTCGAAATGTGACAGTGACACACCTATTATGGACGTGCCCAGGACTTCACCTTAGCCGTCTCCGTCACCTACGGGCAACAGGCCTTCGGCCTGGCCGTCCACCCGACCTTGAACGTTGGTTTCATGGACCGTATCATCGTTCACTTCTAGATTTTTTACATGAGTCAAGTCTGTGCGCGTATTTTTGATATACTTTGTATTATGCCTAAGGGCAAGCTTTAGAAATAAAAAAAAATCGCCTAGTACACCACGTGTGCGCGCGCACACGCGCACACGCACACACACACGCTACGGTGGCTAGACACCGTACAAGCGCGCACACACGCACACGCGCACACACACACGCACACACACACAATGTGGTCTGTCCTACGCAAAGGCCAGCCGATATCGTCGCTGTTCTCGCCGCACACTTTACCACAACAACTGTGGCACACATCTATGGCAAAGCCGATATTCTTCATCGCACAATCCATCGCAGACCACCACCACGTGGTTCACGTTCGCAAGTAAAAAAGGCCAGCGTCGCCACATTTTCATCTCGCAGTTTACCACACGTCGACGTTCTTCGACACACATTACGGCTAATCTGGCTGGCAAGAGAATTGTGGAGGCTCACGTAAAAATAAAAATAAATAAAAGAAATAAAAAGACGCGTCCACGTGGCGCCCACCTACATCAACTACTGCGCGACTGCACCACGCAGTAAGCCGGCGGCGGCTGTTTTTTGCCAACCAGGGTCACCGTACGTGCGCCGGTGACGTCACGCTGTGACGTCGCCGGTGCGGTGTGACGTAGCCCGGGAGAGGTCTATTGTTTTGAATTTAGTTTCCAAATGGTTTACAACTGGCCTCCAATGGGCTTCGGACTGGTTTCCAACAGTCCGACCAACCCCACATATTATGGTCATTGTCTGATTGATCTGATAGTTTTCAGAAAGAGATCGATAAAGCTTTATTGTTGGTCAGTGATGGCGGCCTCAGTGCCGGGGGCCCCCTGACGGATTTTTTCCACTTAAGTTTCTACACGAAACCGTACTCGTTTCAACATCTTGCGCCACTGCGTCCGAAAATGAGTCTTGCTCGTCCAGAACGCTCCAGCTTGCTTTCCGAAAATGGTCGTGACCGGCAAATTGCAAAGGGTGGAGGCAGTGTGGCAGAAAACTTTTCGGCATTTAATTGCCCCAGCCGGACATCCCTGTAGCTGGTAGGGAGCAGTCGCGTTGTGTTGGTGGTTTATGGAACAGTGCTAGCTTTGCCGCATGAAAACCGCGCTGCTTAATTTGCTTCAGAACATGAAAGCGAGTTTGGAAGATGCTAAGGCGTTTTACTGCTGCGGCAGTTCAAGGCTGTAAACTGGATTTGCAGTGTCCATTCGTGCTTTTCGTTACGTCGTCATCGTGAGACCTCTTCATCCCCAAACTCACCCTCGCCAATATGGCCAAGAAAAGCAGAACTTAAACCCCCATAGCCATCTGGCATCGAATTCGAGCTTCTACAAGTAATGAGCAGTTTGGAGCCGGACACGCTTACCCAGAGCGCTACTGCGCTAGGGTGCCTCGTAACGTGCTTCTCCGGGAGGCGGCGTGTCCCTGTATGCTTTGTCCCTGTACGGTGTCCCTGTATATGCTTTGGGAACATTTACAGAGACACTAGGTGACCTACTATCGCACAGCTTCGGATCTCTGTGCGACGGTTTTGTGTGTCATGCAAGCTCTGAGAGAGGTGGCGTCTGTGCGCATATTTTGGCGGCCACAGCAATCAACACTGTAGCGACAGACGTTGTGTGCACCACTCTGTTATTCATGAGAAGATGGCGGTGTCCGCTATGAGCCAGCTGCCTGTCACAGTACATGGTTTCAGAGCAGGAGAAATCGCCTAAATGTATACAAATGTATACTTGCCAAGTTTGCCTACCATCATGGGCTTCGCGGCAGCTTCTGTCGCCGCCGCCGCGAAGCCTGGGAGAGTAGGCAAAGAAAACTTCGTTTTGATGAGTACACTTACCCGATTTCTCCTACTCTGATGTCATTTACTGCGGCAGGCTGCTGCTGCCGCTAACGCTGTCGCTGCTGTCGCTGCTGTCGCTGCTGCTGCTGCTGCTGCTGCTGCTGCTGCTGCTGCTGCTGCTGCTGCTGCTGCTCAGTAAATTTTTTTCAGCATGAAATGCTTTTAGTTCTCGTTGTCGGCCACCTTCAAGTGAACTTTAGCCAAAAGCCAGAGCCGTTATCCGGGGACTCAAACGAGAACATCCGGGCAACCAGTCAAAATTCTGGCCCCCAACATTTGTACAGGACCGCATTACATACGCTAGCTACTGCCTAAACAAGTTACAAAAAATATTGCTTCCGAGTTCTTCCGAGTTCTTCCGAGTGCTTGTATCTGTACGCCTACCCTGCGAAAATCCCTTCCTGAGATTGCAGTATCAATAAATAAAAATAAATAAATAAAATAATGTTTGTTCACAATGTCACTCAAGCTGTAACTTCTAGTACGCTGAAGTTGTATTTGTCCGTTTCCAAAAGCGACGTTCAAAAGTCAGATACAGGGCACCATACAATTGATTGTCATCGTTTATTGGCGCTGAAACAGAGTTGCCTGTGCTCTTTGCAACGCCAGTTGTCTGCGAGTTCCGCGACGCGCCGCGGCTAGTTGTGGTGTGGTGTGCCCTTGCGAACATGCATTATAGCCATTTTAAGATTGTGGCTACTATCATCTCCAACCAATCTGCTTTGCCGGTAGCCATTTCATGCTTAAATCTACTCTCGATTACGGGACAGCCAGTATTTTTTTTACCTGATTAGCCGATGGCATGTTTCGTAATTCGTTGGACAAGGAGTCTCGGATGTCTCGGCTGCTGATATTGCAAGAATTTTTTTTCTTCGAGACTCGTGCTGAACGCGTGTGCATTCGCTTTACTCTTTGTCCAACTCGAAAAGTGTTTGTGAGGAATCGAATGAACAAACTTGTTTTGGCGCAGGTGATACCTCACTGGATGTTCCTGCCAGTGCCTTACGACCGATGGCAATCGTTCTTCCTCGCCAATGCTAGTCGTGAGGCGTGGCTCATGTCCTCCGCGAGCTACGTCATGCACGTCTACAACAAAATGAGCTCGAAGGCGCCTGCAGTGCCTGGCTCCGCGTACAGGCAAGCGGCCGAGACCTACTGCCCAGACAGTTTACGGCTGTCGTTGCAAATGCAGGACACCTTCTGACATCGTCATCCGGGAACTGGACTTTCGCGTTTTGTACGCGCCAAGGCTGCCGGCCCATAGGAAAGCGGCCGAGGACTTCTGCCCAAGCAATAGTTTTATACAAACCTGCGGAAAAGTGGCTCTGCAATCGCTCAACCACCATATAAATGATTGTTTGTTATTTGTTTATTAATACAGCAACCCCCTCTTTAAGAATTTTAGCAGGTTGGTTACGCCAATGCAATCATAAGCCAAATACGCCCAAAGGAATAAACGATAGAAGTTGCAATAAGAATGGCTAATGACACCATGCATAACACAGCGCGTTAGAACTAGAATTCGGTAAAAACGATGTTAGTGCAACGTTGGCGCCATAGCTGCTATCATCAGCCTATTTATATGTCCACTGCAGGACGAAGGCCTCTACCAGTGATCTGCAATTACCCCGTCTTGCGCTAGCTGATTCCAACTTGCGCCTGAAAGTTTCCTAATTTCACCTCCCCACCTAATTTTCTGCTGTCCTCTAATGCGCTTCCCTTCCCTCGGCGCACATTCTGTAACCCTAATATGGCCCACCAGTTATCTTCCCCACGCATTACATGGCCTGCCCAGCTCGCTTTTTTAGAGCGCAGCTCTTAATGGGCCGTTCCTGCGGTGAACGCCGGCGGCGGCGTAACTGAGCGAACGAGCACAACAGCGAAAGATGAAAGACGCGAGCCGCGAATGGCGGAGACCAGAGCGGCCGACAACATGACTACGAAAAGAATAGGACCATAGTACGATATCTGATGGGAGCAACGTTTTGTCCTAGTTTTGGTAGATTAATCTTCGACAAATTTTCAGTTATCGATGTGCGGCCGAAACTATTAAAATCAACGTGAGTCGCCTTTTATTGCTCACTTTCTAGTTTGCTGATATTTGCTTTAGTGTAAGGATTCCAAATAACAGGGGCGTATTTAGTATTGCTAGTATCACTGACTTGTATGACAGCAGATGAACTTGAATTGTGGACAGCTTCAGGGTTCTCCTGAGAATATGTGGTGCACAGTATGCACTGTTTTCTATACGTTGAATATGTTTATTCCAATTAAGGTTATTGCTGATTAAACCACCTGAATGTTTAAACTCTGTGATTTCAGAGAAATACACATCGTTGGCCGCATAAGTAAAAGTAGGAGCATTCTTCATTTTGGTAATTCTAAGGACACCATTTTGTTAAACTTGAGTCACATTTACCAGAATTCGCACCATGCACAAGTTTTTTTTGGAATGCCTGTTTTAGCTGCACTTGGTCACAGACAGACAGACAAAGAACTTTATTGATGGTCCTGAGAAGCTCCGTTGCCCCCTCTCAGAGAGGCGACGAAGCCGCGGGCCGCACCCACGTCGGGACGGGGAGACCGAGCTCCAGCGCCGCATCGTGGGCTCTCTGGACAGCCCAACATTGGCGTGACTGGTCGGAGCTCCGAAGAGCAGAGCTTCACTCCTCTGCAGTACATCGATGCGGGCCCCTCTGTAACGAGGGGCATCCCCAGAGCACGTGGTCTAAAGTACTACGTTGTCCGCAGCTAGGGCAGTCTGGACTAAAGCAGTCTGAATTGATGTATGTGAAATAAATTCAGGTTGGGATATGATCCCGTCTGAAGCATGCGTAGTGTGACAGCTTGAGGTCTGGTTAGTATGCCGTGTGGGGGAGGGTATACTCTCCTACCAAGGTAGTAGTGTTTGGTAACCTCGTTAAAGGTGGAGAGAGTGTCACGGAACTCGACGAGCCTAGAATCGACGGAGCCTCGACTCGCAGTGGCGTCAGCGCGGAGGGTTAGTTCGCGCGCTTGGACGGGTACGATGTCATTGAGGTAGGGGAGGGAGTCGAGTTGGGGTTTGAGATGCACCGGGAACCACGTGGTTGTATGTGGCTAGATGATTTTGCCTTTGTAAATTCGATGAGCTTCCTCGGCGATGGTACGAGAGGCAAATGCCCGAACCGCCGCCCTCGAGTCAGTAAATATTTCAGCTCTCTCCTCGTCGAGAAGTGCCAGATCGATCGCAGCCTGCTCTGCCCTAGTCGGGGTGCTGTCTCTGATGGAGGCCGCACAAGTGACGTGTCCGTCGTGATTAACTACCGTTGCGACGAAGTCCGATGTATGCCCGTACTGGGCCGCTTCAACGAAAGTGACCGTGTGAGGCGAGGCTTTTATCCTCCGGAGCAATGACACAGCCCTAGCTTTGCGCCTGCTCGCATTGTGTTGGGGGATGCACGTTTTTGAGAAAAGGAGCAACCATAATGTTGTCCCGTAGGTAACCTCCCTGCCTTTCCCCTATGACTTCTCTCTCTCTCACATGTACGTTCCATCGCTACACTGGAGCCGATTCCTAAGACCGCGAAAATCTCCCTCCCCGCAGGGGTGCTAGAGAGTCGTGATACTTGAGCTGTTTCCCGAGCTTCGATGATTTCGTTGAGTGTATTACGTATACACCTAGTTGAAGAAGGTGGTCCGTGCTGGCGTTTATTAGGTACTCCTATCACTTTTTGATGCTTTTACGGATGAGCGTGTCCAGCTTGTGCCTTTCAGAAGCGTACCACTTGTGCATTGCAGTCACGTAAATTATGCGACTCATTAAGAATGCGTGGTATAGCCGTAGGAGATTGTCCTCCTTTAGACCGCTCCTCTTGTTGGAGATTATATTGATTAATCCAAATCATGCACTCCGTCTTGGTGATGATTTTTCTGAGCGTCGTGATGTTACCTCCGGTAGACTCGATGAACATTCCCAGCACCTTTAGGATGTCGACCCTAGGAATGCTCGCCCCGCTTTTGGTGTGTAGTTCTATGTCGACTTCGTCCAGGGGCTTCCAACCATAGAGTTTCTCACTATAACACCTAGAAGGTAAACTGGCGCCACCGTCTATGCGAGTTTCTTAAAGGGCGCCGTGCCCTCATGGGAATGACGGGATATGTGTCCGTGAGGCTTGTGTTGGCTGGTGTTGAACGAGGCTTCGTCTAAAACGTGGATACGGCTACACAAATAATGCGTTCTTAAAGTAAATTTTCATAAAAGGCTTTCATTCGTCCATATTACATCTCTCAATAAAGTTTACTCACTTACAATGCAGAATCAAGCGAAGAAAAGCAAGAACAGACGACAAGTTGTTCCAGAGCGAGCGATAATGTTGTCTGCCCTGCAACTTTAGCGGCCAGCTGATAATTTTTACGTTTTATATAATTGTGCATCCAATAGTAAGTCCTCAAAATTAAACAAAGCACGTTTTTGTATAATAATAAAGCTAAAGCAGTTTTTTACGTCCTGCTTTAGCAGGAAATGAATCATTGTGACAGACCGTACGGTGCTAGCCAGGCGCGTCTTCAAGGCGTTCTGGCTCTCCAAGAACGATGCCAATCCGAAGTCACAATATACCGGCATTCCCATGGATACCACAGTGCAGCAGTGCCAGTTTTCACTCTAGGTAATATAGTGAGAAACTCTATGCTTCCAAACCCTGGGTTTAGGGCTGCACTTGGTCGGAAATAATTTTTACGTCGGAATACAGCCCAATAATCACAGACGAGTTAATCTTAACGGGTATATTACGTACAATGTCATTTGTAAATATTAATACTAGTGGCCCGAGTACCGAGTCCTGAGGGACACCAGAGTCAACAGGAAATCGGGGTAAGGAATGATGGGGAGTCGACAAACTTCGTACTGGCATTTGTTGACTGGCGTAGTTTCCCAGCTCTGCTATGATTATTTGCTTCCTATAGCTTGACTTCCCATATTCTCGTAGATTTGTAGTTTCGCATTATTGCTTCGGAGTTGCGAAGAATCTTACGCGTTTTCCTACTTTATGTACTTCATCACGCACTAAGCTCATAAGGGAAAACACTGGCGCTTCCATCGGTATAGCGATACATTATGAAGGCCGTAGACAACCGTATATAGCTTGCGAAAAAAAAAAAAAAGAAAAACTTGCAATCTTGAGCCAATTAGCGTTGTTTTATGGAGCCTTGAGCATTTTTAGCAATGAATGTTCTGCAGAAAGTATAATATATATCGTTTTAGTTATGTATCATGGCGTTTTTGCCATATTTTCTCCTACCGTAAGCTTTTTTACCGTATGAGCACTATACTAAGGCTTTCGCCTTAAGGTCTCTTAGGCCTCACTAAGGACTAGTGACTAGTGAGGACTAGTGAGGAAATCATGACATTAATGTCATGGCATGCATGTCATGTAGGTGATTAAACAGCCGCCTACGTCTTGGTGCTCTCATGGTCACTTCGTTAACTTGGTAGGCTCCCACACACTGCTTCGCATAACATCGATTCCCATAGGGCGTGGGATCTGCCGGCTTTTTATTAAATGCGAAGCATTTCTTGACGAACATTCGCCACTTTGACAGCATCCATCCATCCATCCATCCGTCCGTCCATCCGTCCGTCCGTCCGTCCGTCCGTCCGTCCGTCCGTCCGTCCGTCCGTCCGTCCGTCCGTCCGTCCGTCCGTCCATCCGTCCATCCATCCATCCATCCATCCATCCATCCATCCATCCATCCATCCATCCATCCATCCATCCATCCATCCATCTGCCTACGTCTTGGTGCTCTCATGGTCGTTTTGTTAACTTAGTATTTACCAAAATTTGCATGGTATGACAAGAGTGTATGATGAACATAAATGATAAGTCATAACATAACAATGATAAGTCATCTCTCTCTCTGTGTGCGTGCGTGCGTGCGTGCGTGCGTGAGCGCGCGCGCTACACCCAGAACCGGGTGAGGTGGGCTTCAGCGCATATGATCCAGGAGACAGCTATATACGAATATACGAAGGCGGGTATCATCATATCCCTGTAGTTGTAACATTAGCGATAAACTAACATCTTCTAACACTCGAGCATCTTGAATTGCTTACACATTTCCAACACAAGTTCTTAGTCTAATGTCTCTGGTATTTCAAATATGTCAGTGTCTTCCTATTTCTCGACTGTCCTAGCACACTGTTTCCAGGGCCATCTGTGTCACTCACCGGCGTCGTGCTTGAACCTGTTGAAAGGCATCGCTTTCGAGATTTGCTTCTGTTACTTCAAGGAAGCGGTCACTGGGCGCTGTATTTGGACACCATCTTTTTGAAAAATCACAAAGTCGTCTGAAGCCAGAAGGACGATGTTTAGGCAAATTCGTGTATTGTCAATCATTCTCATGCTGGCTGCACTGCCGTAATTGCAGCTTCCGTAGACATTAAATATGCAGAGCTCCCTTTGAGCGAGGAATAAGCGGCACAGTACATAAATTTATCTAATCCTCGCGCTAAGGGCTTCCGTTGTAGGAAACTATGCATCAGACGAGGCAGCTTTGACAAGGGGGCATCAATGTTTGCAACAGTACAGGCCATACTATTTGCGCTTAAGTGAGCAGAAGACTTGTGTAACTTTCGAACGGAAGGGCTGCACGATAGAGTGAGGAAAGTGCAGTCTCGCGAGACTTATGCAATGTGTCTGAGGCCTCCAGACGTGCCTCAGACGTAGAAATTCTTGTGCAGTCTACAGTTCGTAGTTGCTGAGTCGACAGTTGTTTCGCGATTGGCGAAGTAAAGCTCTAATGACGGACTATAGTCAAAGGTGAGAGCATGCCCTTGGTGCTTCTGAGTTTCAGTGTCAACATTTGTGCATGCGCAAGCGGGTTGAAGTGTTGGGCTGGCGCTGTATTCAATATCATGTGCGAGATAGATAGATAGATAGATAGATAGATAGATAGATAGATAGATAGATAGATAGATAGATAGATAGATAGATAGATAGATAGATAGATAGATAGATAGATAATGTCCAGTTCGCTAGCTTAGACGTTGGGTGGAGGAGTAATTAAATGAAAAATGAGACATCCACCCAATCGTAGCAACTGCTACAAAGGAAACCCATACGGGTTCCTCGAAAGAAAGCCTCGCCGTGGAAGAAAAATTCGCCCTGGTCCGGGACTCGAACCCGCGACCACCGCCTTTCCGGGGCAGCCGCTCTACGATCTGAGCTAACCAGGCGGCTAGCAGATGGCAGGGTGAAGTCGAATTTATCAACAGCTCGAAGCAAAGGGGTTTTGAAAAGTGAAACTCACAAATTGGTGCTATATTGCAGAGCGATGTATAATACATTAATTTTGACCGCTTAAGATTTATTATGTTCAGTCTACAGAATTGTGATATATTTGCTGAGTTACAAAGTTGTACACTTGATAATTGAGTTCCTAAAATTTTTCAATTTTTAGCAATATTCAAGAATTAAAATAGAGCACAGCCTAAAAGAAATGCATTCTGTCTAAAGTTATTAGATTTTATCTTTTTCTTTTAAATCCAACAAGCCTAATCAAAATCGGTGCAGTGGTTGCGGAGTAAAACGACTTCTCCGTTCCCATGTATTTAAATAACTCTCAAGGTAAATCTTATCTTAGTAATCCGTCTTAGGAAAGACGAAGTTTATTTATTTCACAAATACTGCTAGCTGCTATACGGAGGCAGTTGCAGGACATGGGAAAGTACACTGCATGAAAATATAAATGAGAGGGTGTGACCTTCCTGAGCCAGCCCTTAAAGAGTAATAAAGAACAATGCAGAAGCAGAACAACAACAAGAAGTACGTCGAAACCAATTCAAAACAAAATGAGGTGTCTGTAGGTGATTTTACAATCACTATACATACTGATAGACACATAAACGGATAGACATACTGATAGATAGACATACTGACATACGTCACGTGCTCGTGACGCCTGCGGCAGAAAGGATGTCCCACATCCGCCCTTAGGTTTGTGAGTGGTGGCGCTGGCTAACACTCCCAGGGTTAGTTCTAGTTGTAAAACATAAATACCCCAGAAAGTAGACTGGGAAAACTGGCTCCGCGGTAGCTCAATGGTGAGAGCATCGCACGCGTAATGCGAAGACGTGGGTTCGTTCCCCACCTGCGGACAGTTGTTTTTTCATTCATTTTCATTTCCATTAATTTATAATTTCTTTAATTCAATTAGTAAAGTACAAGTAATTTCCCATATGTTGTCCTTGGTGTCATTGTTTATTGGCTTCTTATGATTAGAATATATGTGTGACACATGTTTGTCCCATTTCAAATCAGATGACAGAACAGAGCCCAAGTATTTATAGTCAACGACAATATTTAATTTCTGCTGTTCGATCGTGTATGTGCATTCTAGTGGGTCTTTTTTTCTGCTTACTCTCATAAAAACAATATTGTCTAAATTAATTATTCGCCATGCCTGACGCACCAATTTGCTACTTGCGCAAGTTCGTAATTTAGTGCTACTTGATCCCTATATGGCTCCTAATCTCCTTATATATAATTAAATCGTCTGCAAACATGCGCACCATTGATTTCATGTTATGTGACATGTCATTGATGTATAGTAAAAAGAAAATTGGTGCTAAGACTGCCCCTTGTGGTACTGCGGATGACGCCTCTACCCAATCCGATTGCTTACATTCGATTTCAACGAATTGCTGTCGACATGGAAGATAAGCTTTTATGCAGTTTATTATACTTCCACATCCGAGAATGCGTTGTAGTTTGCTTAAGAGTTTGGGATGTGATACCCGGTCGAAGGCCCTTGATAGATCTAAAAGTATTCTATCAGTCTGTCCGTGGTTATGAATTGTTAGAGCGAGGTCATGCACAATTTGTATCAACTGCGTAACCGTCAGGAGTCCTTTTCTTGAATTGAATTCTGGGGTTTTACGTGCCAAAACCTCGATTTGATTATGAGGCATGCCGTAGTGGTGGACTCGGGATTAATTTTGACCACCAGGGGATCTTTACCGTGCCTCTAATGCATGGGACACGGGCGTTTTCGCATTTTGCCCCCATTGAAAGGTGGCCGCCACGGCCGGGATTTGATCTCGCGACTTCGTACTTTGCAGTGCAACACCACAGCCGCTATACCACCAGTCCTTTTCTAAAATCATGTTGGTTGTTGTTAAGCAAGTTATCTTCTGAAAATGTTACAATACGTTTTAGAATGATATGTTCGTGAAATTTGCAAGTGCAAGTTAGCGAAATTGGTCGGTAATTTTATGTGCTTATTGCGTCACCTCATTTGAGAATCGGGACAATCTTTGCTATTTTCCAGTCTTTCGGCACGTCAGACGATTCTAGGGATCCTTAAAAAATAAGTAAGAGGTATTTCGAGACCCATTCTGCGCATCTCTTGGGAAAAGTATTTGGAATGCCATCTGGGCCGGAAAGTTCTTCAATGTCGATGCTAAGCAGGAGTGAGAGTAAACCCGATTCCGTTATCTCTAGGTCACTGAGTATGTTGCCATTTCCTCCCAGCTGATGGCATAAATCTGGTGAAGTTCCGTTGTCTTGAGTAAAAACTGATTTGAAATGCTTATTAAACTGATTTGCTCTCTGGAAAGCATTCTTAGGTGGCAAATTGCATTGCTTATGTGTGTTCACGTCTTTATGAAGCCGTCTTTATGAAGTTGCTAAGTGTGACGTTCATGTACGTATGTAACTCCCGTTTTATCGCTGCTCTCAACATATGCGCCACTGTGCTAATTTTCTCAGAGTAGAAGGGAATTGATATCTTATTCTTAAGTATCCTCAGCCTTGACAATTTACGTTTCATATGTATTATACACCCCCGCCCCTTAGGATTCCAAGGGTTTCATTTGCGCACTTTCTTTCTTTCTCTCTCTCTTTTTTTTTCATCGGTACAAAGTTTGATAAACAATGACATTCATAGGTGTAAATTTCAACAATAATTCGGCTGCTGTCACAGAGCTATCATGAAAGAGGCAAAAAAAAAAAAATGGGGAGAAGTGATCATACAAAAGTCAAGAATAGTGACATCATCTGCGTTTTTTCAATCATATATTCGTGTGATAAATTTTTCTAAGCGTACTTGCGACGGCAGCTGACAGACAACATTTTATTGCCTTGTTATCCGAAATGCCGTCGATTACTTCCCATGATATGCTTTCAACAGGATGTTTTCACTGACGCACGTTAGATCGAGAATTGTGCTACTCGTCGATGTGACACGTGTTGGTTGCTGAATGATTTGCCAGAGAAAACTCTCTGGCGGTTCGCAAAAAGAGGGGAAAAAAGAGAAAAAAAATGTACTGATCCGTGCAACAACATGCGGTTGGCAAATCATAAATCAGAAATCTTTGGCAAGGAAGATTAAATGGTCTATGTATCTATAATGCATTTCTACTGAACGTGTTTGACCCTTCGTGCGGTACAGCCCAAGCTGGTTGCAATATGCTCATTAGCGTATTCGCTAGACGTTATCGCTGGACGCATCCACCGGGAAAACATATCAGCAGTACTTTCCGTCATTCTATGCGAGCTTGTGTGCATGATTTAAATTTCTGTATACGCAACAGGAAGCGCAGATAAATGTAACTGCGTTTCCTGGGTCAGCGGTCTCGTGCAGTTCTGTGTCTGAGAAGCGCCTGAGAAAAGCAACCGGCTTCGCTAATGCACGCATTTTGCTAATGCTTATCATCACGAATGCACTAAACTTGTACTTTTCTTTCACTCAAAACGTTGGCTGTAAGGAAATCGTTCCTGAAATAGCCACAGGGAGGTCGATACGCAACACTAAATGTGATAAAACAGATCACTATGTCTGCTATAAGTATTAGTCCAAACGTGTCAATCTATCATGTAGTGTGTTAGATTATCTGACCATTGCGACATGACTTCAGGAATTAACGGATTACAACTCCGCGCAGGCGGAGCAACGTTCTAGGTTTCGCGTTTGTGTCTGGTTCGTACACCCAGAAGTTATCAAGGCCCTCGGACTCAGAGGTGCTGCTGCTGCTGATGATGATGGTGATTTATTGACATCCACTTTGAAACGGGGCGGTGACAAATGTTGACCTTGCCTGCTCGTGCGAGTATATATATATATATCCGCGCCATCTTCCGGGAGCCCCCTGCTGAGGTTGTATGAGGGATAACGAGGCGTGCTCTACATTGTGTTGCTGCCGGCGCTCAATTGAAGCAGCACGCGCGCGCCCTCCTGGACATTTATGTGAATGCCTTGCAAACGAGGGAAATTCGTAACAGCCAAAATAATGAATGATTCGCGGTAAAGAGCAACCGTTTGACAGACAATGTCTCGTCACAAAATACAATGCACGACAACTGTCTGTGGGCGTCGCAATGAGGTCCGCCGAGTCGTTTTTTTTCTTCTCTTTTTTTTTTCCGTGAGAAATTTAATTACTTCGAGAATATACGATGTGACGTGTATTCGTGTTGTATGCTGTCTGTGCAACCGCCATTAACGACATCTCAATGCTGTAATCAGACACATTCGCTGTGAGCGATTTCACGTGAGCGAGCGCATATACATGGTAGGGGCCGATAGAGTGTTTTCATTTTCGCTTAGACATTGTTTTCATTTAGCGCATTTCATTTTGATTTCATTTCGTTCGTTTTTCTAATTTAATTTTTTTCCAATATTAGCAATTCGACCTGTTCAGGTGGATATGTGAAGAGGCGGGCATTACTTGCATGAAAAATTAAGATCTCCATGTGGGCATGTAAAAATACCCGCTGATAAACTTTATAAAAGTATTTCGCTCGTTGAAGTTCCGGAATTCAAACCGAGAAGCAGTCAAGTCATATCTGCTAAGCAGGAATACTGAGAATTTTATCGGTTTCGACATATCCGCCCCGAAAGTTTTGCATATGAATTGGCGCTGCAGCTGCTTAAATGAATAGCTTTCTTTGTCTCTTTTGCCTGTTTTCGTTGTTGGTGTTGGTCGTACTTTCACCGCAGACACAAAGGCGCCGGTGCAAAGGCCACGTGCTATCGTCGCCGAACGCCAACTATAGCTCTTTGAAGACGTACGTGCTGTGGCGCGAGACCTTTGCGGCGTCTGAAGGCTTGGGTGTTCTGGCTGAGCGCTCGGCAAGGTCACCCTTCCGAATCTACTGCTGCCCTCTCCCTACAGCTCCGGCGGCAGAGGAGGACGTCAGTCGTCTGACCCATGCCGGCACTCGCGCCGCCGGAGACAACACAAGAGGAATCGGTTTATATGTATAGCCACCAATACTGTACCGCTACAGATGTGCTAAATAACGGTTCTGTTCTCTTCGGGATTGCACAATACAACATTTTCCTTTTTCTTCTTTTATAAAGCGAAGCTTTATACGGCTAGGCGAAATCGCCTGTCCACAGAAAACTATCATCATTAGCATTGGCTCGAGCGTCGTCGTCTTCTTCTGCAGCTGGCTCGTTTGCTCGTGCTCGTGCTCGGTACGCGCTCGTGCCACTGCTCCCGCGTTCGCCGTCGTCGTCTGCTTCCACAGCTGGCTGCGTTGCCGCTAATCATTCCAGCGTAGAATTTCACTTCTCTTCTGTCCTCGTAATGGGGACGCCGCGTTTTCGGGGGTATGAGCCATTGCTTAAGGGGGTATTAGCCATTCATTGTCTTACGTGACGGACGTGAAAGCAAACATGTTTTTAAAAGACGCTTTAGTGGATAGAGAGAGCGAAAGAGAGGATTTTAATGTGGGAAAAGCAGAGCGGTCGGTCGGAGGAGCTTTGTCTCTGGCCTGCTACTCTGCGTAGGGAGAAGGGGAAGGAAAAGCAGAGAGGAGGAGAGCGGTTGACGATGATTGTGTACACAGTGAAATAAGTACGCGTGCGATATGCAAAGAAATTCTGCGCACACACCTCAACCCCGTCCCAATGCGCAGGCGTCCGTCATTAAGTCCTACAGCCTTGAGGTGAGGCCGCGTTCTGTCAGAAATGCCAAGAGCGCTCTTCGTAGCTGTTCCATGGACCTAGGATCTACTGCTCTGAAAGAGGGTATTCATCCAAACCAGACAATAGGACCTTAAGTGTCTGCCGTTATTTGTGGTAACCAGGGTAGTCGCAGAGGATACGCGATATTGTCTCTGAAGTATCACATTATTCACAGTAGGGGTCACTTTCTGGGCCTATCTTACGAAGATAACGTCGTGTGAACGCTGCCCCGAAGCCTCAGCCTGTGTAGTAAAGTCGTATGGCTTCGCTTTGCTTTGGGTGGAATCCTGAATCTTAAGTCTGGGTCAAGCGTAAAAAGAGATCTTGTCGACAGTTGGGATAGGCCCACAGTAAACTGTAGGCTTTCCGTATTGCAGAAGAGAGAAGTGGCGTAAAATAGTGTCTGGAGCAGTGTTGCGGAGTGGAGCACTCCATTCCATTCTCACTCTATTCCGGAAAGTGGAGATTCCCGTAATTCCACTCATTTTAACTCCTCAGAATGGGGAGAGTTGGACCATTCCCACTCCTGGAGTGGCTGAGCCGGTGCATTCAGTTCCTCCAATTCCAGTAAATAAAACGCTTTCTTCATATTTGTTTCACATTTACTTGTTTCACATTTACTGACGTATTGACGGGTACCATGTTCCAGCACAGCTTCATGGACGCCTGTTATTGCGCCTT
Organism: Dermacentor silvarum; assembly: GCF_013339745.2. Lineage (NCBI taxonomy): Eukaryota > Metazoa > Arthropoda > Arachnida > Ixodida > Ixodidae > Dermacentor > Dermacentor silvarum. Next base: position 4,803,719 of record NC_051160.1, read on the forward strand.
CTAGATGCTTGACAGTGAGCGAACGAACAAGGCGCGCTTTCCGAATCACTGTGGAATCGCGCAGTGTGCTACCGTTTGCGACGTGGCCGTTCTTGACCTGCTCCTTTGTCGTAGGCCAAGTATAATCATGCTAAATCAAATAATTCTTGGCAACTTAACTCCTTCACTAAATGTTAAGAACTTCACGAAAACTAAGGAGTTATCTAACTTAATTCCTTAACAAAAAGTTAGGGAGCTAATTCTAACTAAAAGTTGATGTCTCTAAATTAAGCTCACCAGTTTAACGAAGAAAAGCTTCCGAGTTTTCAGAAGTAAAGAAGAGGTAGAATACCGTGTTGTTTATAAATTTCGTGGCGGGTAGAAAAAGCCTAGCTTATTGAGTAAAAATTGATAAATGTAATAAGTGGACCAAGTATAGCTTAGTCTGATTAGCAAAATTACCTTGTTTTGTAGTTTCGCTTAAGATCAACATTTATCGCTCCGGTTCTATATGCCCATTCCATTCCAACTCCATTCCGGAATCTCGGTCTCTCATTCCATTCCCATTCCATCTTCCAAGCTGGTGCCACCATTCCATTTCGGGTATTTGAAAATGTAGAATAATTCCGGAATCATTCTCCGCAACTCTGGTCTGGAGAAGATAATAATTACTGAGTTGGCGCCGGTATGCGCAAGCTTTGCTTCTGTATCTGCCAACCAATTGCCAAAGAATTCACAATGGCTGGGTATCCACTGGAACACTATGACGGGGCTTTCTTCGTGTGCTTTCTTGCTCGTTCCCTCCTGTCTTCAATGGATGTTCAACTCTTTGCAGAGCTGACTTCGAAGCTGAAAATATCGTCTGCTGCTGCGGTACTTTAATGCAGATCATTCGTGAGTGATCTTGAAGTATCAGCTTAAACCACTTGTAGGCATCACGACTGCTGATGTTGCAGGAACTTGTTTGGTAGTGACGTCTACAAAAACAGCACAACTGTCAGAGTATTTCTCGTTATAGTAAGACAAAGTGAGTTGTTTGAGAGCGGCTGTGGGCCTTCTTTATTTCTTTCTTATTTATTTATTTGTTTACATACTATCAGGGCCCAAGGGCATTGCAGAGATGAGTGGTTTTACAATAAATTATTAGGTGCGTTATTGAAGGAGGCAGAATTTTTGGTTGTAGCGACGGAGGCGGGAAAGGAATGTTCCCGTTCTGGGTACAGACAGGACAACCTGTGGATGCGCCATAGTTCAAAGTGGAGTGCTTGGAATTAGGAAAGTCGACTAACAAGATGGTAGTGGTTGCTGTTGGGACACTATTGCAGAAACTTGAGTTCGGTCGTGTATGAAGAATGTTGCGTAGGTGATGACGCTTGTGCCTGGTGATTTGTCTGAGGTGGACAGGGAGCAGCTGTTCAGCCAGATAGATTCTAGCTGGGCGTGGATGAGCCTCTGTAATCGTCCCCGAAGTTTATGTTCGCTAAAGGTCTTTTCGGTGGACAGCAGGAGCCCTAGGCGTCACAGATAAGTAGATATGCAACAGACAGCATTCAGGACCCTCGCCTTTAGGTGCTGGCACGTCCCACATGGGCGGGGGGGAGGGGGGGGGGTATTCTGTAAGAGTCGACCTAGTGGACTGTCCACTTCGGCTGTCGCCATTGGCTCCCGCTTCACGAGCGCGAAGGAGACTGACTGGCACCTTCGCGCTCGTGAAGCGGCAGCCAATGGCGACAGACAAAGTGGACAGTCCACTAGGTGCACTCTTACAGAATACCCCCCCCCCCCCCCCCCCGTGACGTCCATATTCCTATGTCATCTATATTGAAGCGCAGCGCGGTAACTCATTATTCATACGTAAAATGGTGCTATTGAATAGCGTTGGACTAATGATTCCACCTTGTGGAACACCGCGCGAGACATAGTGGCCTACTGGGTCTCCATCAGGAGTGCTCATAAATAGAGTCCTGTATCCCGGGTAGGAGGCTATCCGATGTTATAGATGACCTCCAGTGCTGTAGTTCTCAAAAGCATCGAGAATAGCCCCATGGCATCATCATGATCGTGATCATCATCAGCAGCAGCAGCCTACCTTTATGTCAACTGCAGGACGAATGCCTCTCCCTACGATCTCCAGTTACCCCTGCCTTGCGCTAGCTGATTCCAACTTGCGCCTGCAAATTTCCAAACTTCATCACTCCACCGAGTTTTCTGCCGTCCTCGACTGCGCTTCCCTTCTCTTGGTATCCATTCTATAACTCTAATGGTCCACCGGTTATCCATCCTACGCATTACATGGTCTGCCCACCTTCATTTTTTTTCTCTTAATGTCAATTGGAATATCAGCTATCCCCGTTTGCTCTCTGATCCACACTGCTCTCTTCCTGTCTCTTAATGTTAGGCCTAACATTTTTCGTTCCATCGCTCTTTGTGCAGTCCTTAACTTCTTTTCGAGCTTCTTTGTTAACCTCCAAGTTTCTGCCCTACATGTTAGCACCGGTAGAATGCAATGACTGTACACTTTTCTTTTCAATGACAGCTGTATGCTCCCAGTCAGGATTTGACAATGCCGGCCGTATGCACTTCAACCTGATTTTATTCTTCTGTAAATTTCCTTCTCACGATCAGGATCCCCTGTGAGCAACTGACCTAGATAAACGTACTCCTTTACAGACTCTAGGGGCTGACTGGCGATCCTGAATTTTTGTTCCCTTGCCAGGCTATTGAACATTATGTTTATCCTTCTGCATATTAATCTTCAACCCCACTCTTACACTTTCTCGGTTGAGGCCCTCAATAATTTGCTGTAATTCGTCCCCATTGTTGCTCAATAGGACAATGTCATCTGCAAACCGAAGGTTGCTGAGATATTCGCCGTTGATCGTCACTCCTAAGCCCTCCCAGTCTAAGAGATTGAATACTTATTCTAAGCAAGCAGGGGATAGCATTAGAGAGATTGTGTCTCCTTCCTTGACCCCTTCCATGATAGATAAAATTCTATTTTTCTTGTAGAGAACCAATGTAAGCTCCATGTAAGACATTATAAAAATGATCCTTTAACGTCAAGAAGAATGACAGCTGTCAGCCTGAAACACCGCTTTTCATGTTCAACGGTAGAAAAAATGAAGAGTTAGACAAGCATTTATGGTAAGTAATCCTGTTATAAAAAATTCGCCAGCCCTTCCCCTGGGGGTAAGCGAAGCTTGTCGTGTGTGTACCTGACCAACTACGTTTCCTTTCCTTTCCTACTACTTTTCCTTCCCTTTCGTACTACTTGTCCTTCCCTTCCCTTTCGTGCAACTTTCGAGCCTCGGCTACAGAAGCCCTCATGGTCGTGTCGGCACGTCTATGAGTATGTCGACAACGGTGGACCAAGTCCGCCGTTGTCGCTTGCGTTCGATGTTTCGAGTTTGCTCGGCGGTGTGGTTAGCAGCATTTGCCCACTATTGCCGCTTGCGATTCTTCGAAATTAAATTGCTTCAAACCTATAACCTTTCGCATTTCGTTCTTGTTGAAGAGGTAATATTTTGCCGCTTATGTTTTGCTTTTCAGGCTATGGAGACCATATCTGGTCCTGCCGCTGATACTGGGCGCGCTCGCTTGTTACTTCATTGCAAGTGAACGCAGTTGGACGAATTCCTCATGGCATTTCAAACGAAAACGTGCAGGTTAGTCGCCTGCTTGCTTTAGCTTCCTCTCGGTTTTTTTTTTTCGTTTTTTTTTTCTTTGTTATGTGCCAGCTCATCGCTGTCACAGACAGCGTCAGGTGCTCGCATAGTTACCGGAGCCATGTTAAATCTCTCACCAATTCTTATACAGCTGACAAAGACGGCATCGAAGTAAACAAGAGCGATGCAGGCTACTTTGCTGTCGAAACAACGTGGCGGCTGCGGTAGAATGCTTGGGAACGCTCTCGAAGGGAAGGTCGTCTGATCAATCAATCAGTCAATCAATTTTTATTTACCAGAACAAATAACTGGAGGGACACCTGGGCAAAAAGCTGTCGCAGCACCTTGACGAAGGCCCAAGGTCTCTTACATGGCAGTGGCATGCCCAACTATACATAATAAAAATAGCATACATCCTTAAAAAAAACAATAAAAAACAAAGTTTTATAATAAAGTGTAATAGAGTGGTACATGAAAATGCAGTCACGCTTTTTTGTGCATTTAATGTAAGCTACGCTGTGTTTTTAATTGGTTCGCACATGAAAATTTTTAAAATACAGCAATAATATTTGCATTTACTAGCTTGTTAGAGCGCAAGGTCTAAAGTAATGTGCCGCAAAGTAATTAATTAATAGAATAATCAGCGAATTTTTAAATAATTAATTATGTGCTTCGCTTTCTCGTGCTAGTGATGTCCGCCTTTTCGAATAATCCAGCTCAAGGACAAGAATTATGCTATCTGCGACAGGCGATTTTTAAAAATTCCGTAAAACTTAAAAAATGATCACCCCGTATATAAAACTTCACTTAATTTGTCGTCGCCATGACTGCACTTTTGTACCCCGGCGTAGAGACGGGCACATGGAAAAGCCCAAAGAAGCTATCACAGCTAGCTACCGTGTCGAAAACATGAAAATGTCCATGCCTTTATCTCAGTCCATTCGTGATTGGCTGTCACCTTTAAGACTCTGAGAAAGAGTGCGTTTATCTTGGCCATTTACTCCAATCGCGGCTCGCGCACGCAAGGGCTGGAAGCGGGAAGGAAGTGCGCAGTCTTCAAGTCACGCACAACGCTCCGGAGGGATGGTAGGGAGTATGGTATGGTATGATAAACTTTATTCGGGTCCTGAAGATCAACCCTTAGGATGACGCAGGCGGCTCCCACGTCGGGACAGTAAGGTTTAACCTTACCGCCGTGTCGTGGGCCTTCTGGACGGCCTGTACTTGATCTAAAAGCACTCCACTGTGAAGCACTCGCCGCCACCAGTCTCTTTCCTTGTCGCAGTCTGTGAAAGCCACAGGACATTGCCAAAGCATATGATCCAGAGTAATGATGCCATTACACTTCTCGCAATTGATTGGTACCCTCTCTTTCTGGATATAGCTTGTTAATAAAGTTTGGACTAGGGTAAGTTCTTGTCTGTAACAATCTCAGAGTCACCGCTTGAGCTCTATTGAGCTTAGCATGTGGCACTGGGAATTCCCTTCTGTTCATGTAATAATGCTTCGTGACTTCATTATATGTAAGTAATCGGTCCCTGTTCTCCTCCAGCATATTATTGGGGTCCTGGTCGCGTAGTGCACGGATAGTAAGTCCTCGTGCAGCTGCGTTAGCCACCTCGTTCAAATTCCTCCGAGATGGATCGACAGACCCCATGTGTGCAGGAAACCAGCGGATTTCGATCCCTTGGCTGTCCATCTCACCGATCAGCTGGGCAGCCCTTTTGGTTACAAAGCCTTTGGTAAAATGTCTAATAGCCATCTTAGAGTCACTGTAAATTCGCGTCCACTTATTATTCCTTAAAGCCAATGCTATCGCTACTTGTTCTGCCACTGTCGCTTCTTTAGTCATGATTGTAATAGCATCCCGAGTGAGTCCATCTGCATCTACTACTACTGCCGTAAAGGCTTTCTTTCCTCTGATCCATGCAGCATCTACAAAAGCCGCATGTTCTCTGTCCTGTTCTATCTCCTGCAGGAGAGCTTTGGCCCTTGCCTTTCTTCTTTCCAGGTTGTGCACCGGGTGCATATTTCTGGGAAAAGGAGTCGTCTTGATGATCTCTCTTACGCTATATTTTAGTTCTACTGTGTCTTCCGAATTTTCTGATTCGCTTGGATACCACCTTAGCTCTTCGAGTATTGCTCTACCTGACCTTGTTTCGGAAAGCCTCTCTCTGTGGGCAATTTGCTGAGCTTCAATTATTTCGGCTATTGTGTTGTGGAGCCCTAGTTTCATTAATTTATCATCCGGTGTGCTAACCGGCAATCCCACTGTTGTTTTGACAAGCCTTTTAATTAATCTGTTCAACTTCTTTAGTTCTGCCTGCGTCCATCTAAGCATTCCTGCTACATATGAGAAGTGACACAAGGCGAAAGCATGGACCAGCCTCATGGCGCTCTCCTCTCCCAACCCTCTGTGTCTGTTAGTGATTCTCCTTAGTAGTCTTATTACCTCCTCAGTCTTGCTTGTGATGTTTGTATTGTTTTTCCGTTTGCCCCGTTTGCCTCCAGGAATAACCCTAAGACTCTAATGGATTCGACTTGCTTAATAGTTTTGCCTGCCTTCGTGGTTAGTACTAACCTGGGTTCTTCCTCGGGAACATATCCCCTCGGTTTTCTACCCCTTTTCCTGTTACTGAGTACTAGGAGTTCAGACTTCTCAGCAGAGCATTTCAGTCCCATGTCTTCTAAAATGGACTCTACCTCATAAATGCTCTCCTGAAGTCTGCTTTCCGCCTGTCCTATACTTCCTTCAGCGTTCCATATTGTCACATCGTCTGCATAAATGGTAAAGTTAATGCCCTCTATCCCTTTCAATCCCTTTGCCACTTTTGACATCGCCAGGTTGAAAGCATAGGTGACAAGACCGACCCTTGTGGCGTACCTCTGTCACCGAGATCTATCTTCTTTGATTTAATGTCCCCGAATCTAAGGTGTGCTGAGCGATGGTCAGAAAGGCTTTAACCACTTCATATAGTTTTCTGCCTAATCCCAGTTCAGAAATGACCTCAAGTATTGCTCTATGCTTAATTTTGTCAAAAGCTTTTTCGACATCCAACCCCAAGAGAGCTCTAGTGTGCTTTGGACTGGCTAAAAGCAATTTATGTTTGATTAACAACATGGCATCTTGTGTGGACAAGCCCGGTCTGAAACCAATCAGATTATACGGTAGGATGTCATTGTCCTCCACATATTTCGTTAACCTGTTCAATATGACAGGCTCCATTGTCTTCCTAGACA
>NC_051160.1:4810702-4990701 GCF_013339745.2 Dermacentor silvarum
AAGGCAGGCTGAATCTCTGCCTCACATAGCGCATATGCCATTAGAGCAATATGACTGCACCAACATTTCGTTCTTTCACACGAAATAGCAACGTTACTGCCGTAGCCATTAACTTACGTAGTATAAGCAAGCGTTCTGCAATTATTATTGTCTTTCGCTGTTCCGAATCATCTTCTTCATTTTTTTTCTGCACATACTTGTGTGACCTTAGTGAACATGAATCCCCATGCTCATCAGTCCAGGGAGACTGGATGCTTGCGGCGCCTCGTCAGCAACTGCGGAACCCTCATAGTCACTCTGAAAAGCCTCGCATGTTTTTTCACCAAAGTTATTCGGTCCGTGGTCTCGCACCGGAAGGATGTAATATGCTGGCTTGACGCCAAATTGGAAGCGTCCGCGTTAAAAGAAGTATGGCATTTCTTTGTCGCGTATTCATGCTATTGCTTTCCTGGGGAGACTTAATTAGTACGGCTGCGCGATGCCTCGACATAAGGCCGTCGTATATTGCGCCTTTGAAATGCCGAATGGCTAACGGCAAGAACAAGCACGCTCACACGCGCACATACTAGTACACGCACAAAAAGGGAAAGTGTAATTAATGGAGGAAGGACGAACGCTAAACATCAAAACAAATTGCTGCTGCGAGCGTTGTAAGCCAGGAAGACGGCACTCGTCTTGTGGCTCGGCATTGCAGAAGCCGCCGAAATTATTCGAGTGTTAAGATGTCTCGCTTCCGGTAATGGATTTCCTTCACTGAAGCATTCTGAGCATTCCTAAACCTAGTAGAGTGTCCTTTGCGTGTAACGCCGTCTTCTTGAACGCAGAGTTGGGCGCAATGTATATATATATATATATATATATTATAACAGCAGAGGGCGGGAATTGTTAGCCCGTCTGCATCTAACTCAATGTGCAAGCTTAAACAGACGAGTACGCCAAAGTTTGGCAACAGTTCAAAGTATATCTTCAGAGTGCTCAGTTAGCGAAACTTTGAGCGACGGACCCACCGGACATGGTGATAACTGTTACCAAGGGTTGTATTAAAGTAAATTAATATTCGAGGAAAACATTTCCGTAGAACTTGGTTCCCAGAATGCTAGTTCAAAGCAGGGTGCCCGTCGGTCCTTTGGGTGAGTCTTCGTGCGCTAGAGATTACCCTACGTTCTTTGCTACATAAGCTTTTGAGGTGCGGACCACGACAACTGCCGATGTGTTGGAGGAAAGCCAGAGGCATTGTGATGGTATTGTGGAAGCGAGTAAAAGATTGTCGATTGTCGAAGTTTCTCGATGTTTACGCGAAAGCGCAAATTTTTTTTTGATATTGTTGAGCAAAGTTATTTTCTTAAATTGATGAGCATGCGACAGTCAGCAACCACGTACAACTGTACAATTCGTTAGCAGGTGTTGCTTGAGACATTCTGCATATAAAATTCAGGATGGAATTCCTATGAACTGTATCGAACTTTACGATCTTCCCCACCATTCAGTCTGCAAGACCAGCAAATGTCGCGCAAAATTTTAACTCTACTGTGTTATGCAGTGTACAATACATGTAAAAGGCAAAAGAAAGTACGCCGGAGGTTGTGACGGCAGATGTCTTCGCAATCGAAGGCTGCAATGCAGTTCAATTTTGAAAGTTATAGATGTAATTCTGACACAATGACTAACTGGTTTACGTTGCACATTATAACATTTGCAAATAAACTGGACAGCAGCTTATATGCAAAACATGGTCAATAATATGAACGGACTCACATTGCTGTACTGTGTATAAGAAAGTATGGTTCTCATTATTGACAAAAGCCAAACCTTTATAAATTCCGTGACTTTATCTACTCTTATCCTTATGTATAATTCGCCTGATTCTCGGCCAATATATCTCATAAAGGTAGAGATAGAGAAAGAGAGAAATAGACCGAGTGAGTGAGAGAGAGAGAGAGAGAGAAATAGTTTAAAGGAAACTGAAGATGTCAGCCCTGTTCTATGCAAGGCTTGCTACTTCAGTTGAGGTGTTTCAGATGACATGAAGTCACGAATTCAGGAGGAGAGAAGAAAAAAAAAACGAATAAATAAATCAAGCCCAGATTACTAAAAGAAAGTTCAGACGATGTCTATAAGACCTGACTGACGTACCATCTAAGGCTAGAAATGACAACTATAAAGGAATCGTGCGCTTAGCGCAATCTGCGTATGTGGCCCATGTTTGTGGAGAGGAGCGAAGGTGTGTGAAATCTGCAATGGCTTATGAAATCTTCAGGGCGAAGACTTGCTCAGCCCCTGTCAAACTTGATTCGTAATAAGACGTTCATTTGGCATACCCACATACACCTAGAAAGCAGAATAAAATCAGTACGGTGAGAAAGAAAAAAAAAAAACGTTTTTTTTTCTAACCATTAGCATTTTGAAAGCCTATGTTAGAGGTAGAACATAAAAAGTTACTGTACAGATTACAAAACCTGCAATTCCCAAATTATCTTGTGGCATATGGTTACGTGAATTTGTGAAGGGGAGGGAATGTTACTGTTCTTTGAGAGGTTCCTCTTCGCGTACTTACAGGCTGTCACGTGGTGTTCCTCAAGTTGTTAAATCACCTATATTATCAACATATTACACGGTTTCAGTAGATGTCACCAAGAATATATACGCACGTATCGCCGATGACATAACGTTTATTGCATCGGACACTGACATTCACTCGCTATATTAACGCTTGCAAGCATACCTGTGCGCCAATAAAAAATGGTTAGACTATTCACAAACTCGATGCTAAAAAGTGGTATATTTTAATTTCTCCTCAGAACAACCCGTTATACATATTACTTCATATGACCTCGAGAATATTGACACGCGTACTTTGTTTTTTCCCAGTGACCGCGTTTTACCAGCTAAAAAATGTTCAAAGTTATCGCTCAGTGCAAGACGCACCTCTCTGTATCGGAAGTTTCTCGAATGTTATCGCGGGTTATATTTGATGGCTATGCTTTCGCCGAGCCTTGTGTAATCAGATTGCGTGCGCGACACATTCTAGAACTTACGTAAGCACCAGCAATTTCGATGGAAGGATCAATGAGCCATGTATAAGTAACAGACGCGTCTGATCCACAGATCACATTTTGGTCGATTGTGCACGCCGCTTCGTTGTGCTTTGAGTGCGTCTTGTTTTTGTGGGCACAAGTTCGCCCAAGAAAGAGTGAAATTCGGGACACACAGTATTGGTACTTTGCTTTTTTTCCGCCATCCCTACAACGTCCCAACAAGTGGACTCAGTCAGGTATCTGGGCGTATTGAACGATTACTCTCTTAGTTAACAGGAACGCAACTATTTAATAGCTAAAAACGAGTAAGAGTGATTGATATGTTGCGAAAACTATGGAACAGTCGATCGGGAATGTGGAGACACGCTGTTCTGATTATCTACAAAATGCATGTACGCTTCATTTTAGAATTCGGATGTGTGACATTCCGGTGCGGAAGCTTATAAATTACGGCGTCTTGGCCTATTGAAACGAGAGGCCCTGAATTGCTCTGAAGTGTTGTGAATTGCCAAAATGTGTTGCTAATAATGTGCCCCACCAGGAAACATGGTTGTCCTCCCTCTTGTTCAGGTTCCGTTTGCTAACTGTTAGACATTCTTAAAAAATGTATCAACAACGATATGGAAATTATAAAAAAAGATTATTTCCCCGACTGCATTAACTTTTTTTAGTTAATTGGTCGCGATTTCATACACCTTTGGTGTCTCCGTACGAAATCTGCTTGGGCCCTTGAATGTATGCATCTGCGAAATACCACCTATGGAATTTTGCCACAATCTCTTGAGATAATCTGCGATATCTACCCGCTCGACGGAAACGTCTCTCCTACTCCATTTCAATGTGATATTACCAGATAACTATTGGGAGTTGCGACAGATACTATCATTGCGACAGATTTCTCAGGATGCGATTAAAATTGGGTACTATCATTTTTTTCCTCGGCTGTGAATTGCTTTTCTCGCTAATAATTCCTGACATTATACCAGTATTTATGGTTTAATTTCTGGCAGTGACATTCGCCTTACAAAAATTAAGCTCCTCATTGCATCAGTTTGTCACATTAACAGATTGCTTTTTGTTTATCACTAACTGCAAATAGTTGTTCTCACATTTTACCCGTACATTTAGTTCCCTAATTCCTGTTCATTTAAAATTAATAAGAGTGGTCCCAAGCGTGCAGTAGCAGGCTAGAGTCACATCATCCAGGCCGACCACTTCAACTTACTCTCATTAAAGTTATTTCTCTCGTTTATGTACCAGGCCATAGAGATTATTTATGAATGAAATGGCTGGTAGCCTGGTGAGAGTGTTCCTGAGTGGCCCAGTTTCTCTCTGTACTTCTCACGTCAGGGTACATAACTGCTGCTAGATTCAAGTCATACAATCATGCTTGACTTTTTGAATCCAGAATTAACAAATTTTGCAAAGTATCGACACCCTTGGCGCTTAAATTTAATTGAAACTCAAAATTTCTGGTAAATTTTACTCGATCATGTTTTCGAACAGCTTCCTTAACGTTCTATCAGCGCAGGGCTTGTCTGGCTCCCTCACCACTGGGCCATATCTCTGGAAAACATCAGATAAATGATATATTTTCTTATACTGGTCACCTGTTCGTGCATGCAAGAAAACAAAATCAAATTAGAAGTAACGTTTAGACAAATTGGAGGGAATCTTTCAATTCCTGAAATTATTTCTCTGGGAACCTCCTCGATTAGAAAGTGTCGCAAGGATGCTTACCCAGCCATTGCAAAAAATTTTAATTGTCGCCAAACAATTTATCAGTTATATTTCTAGTCATTTATGTTATTTTTCAACCCTCTGATTCTTACCCAAATATTTTAGTCGTTTTCAAGTTCGTGCTATAAACGCCTTACAATTCCGAGTCTTGGAAAATCATCCATAGTGGGTATGAACCATCCTCCGTAGTGGGTATGAACCGATCCTCCATAGTGACAAACAAACACTCATTAATTCATGCCGGTGACTACGATTGCTGTGGTGAGTAGCTCCTCTAAAAAATCTTTTGAGGGAGTGAAGTGCCGTGTCACTGCTGTCAGCGTATAAGGTTGAACTGCCTTCCAATTGTGCTGTTTCACATGAGCGAGTTTGAAATTAATATTGTGCTGGGGAGGGCGCTTGGAAGACAATGACAGCGAGGCACACAGACATATACGTTCCCGCATGTGTCTTTGTGTGCCTCGCTCTGTACTTTTCTTCCAAGCGCCCACCCCAGCATAGCCTTATAAGTTATAACTGTTCAGTTATTCTCTTTAGGATCCATGTACGTCATGTACAAGACACAAAGGAAAATTGCACGTTTCCTCTACCCGCGCGTAGTGCAGCAAGGAATCCTAGAATTACAGTTCCCTCTCTACTTAATCTAGGCGTCAACGATAACTGTGATCCTCTATGTAGCACAAACACTGCAATTAAAATGACCTGCCAGAACATCAGTACACCTGAATAAAGGTGCATGCGGTATTTGCATTGCAATGTGTGTCTTATATGCTAAATAATGTATATGGCTCCATTTGTACACTCTTGTTAGTATTCCTACTTTTCCTGTGCTTTCCTTTATTGCATGAATAACATGACTTTAGTGTTCATGTGCGTTTTGTAAACTTGCTTGACTTTTATTAGGCCGAGTGCGCTAATGACATTTATTTCCGTGCTTTTTTTCATGGCACTTTTCTTAGCTGGGAATATTTTTTAACATCTATTAGGTTGTTTTAGAAAAGATGCTGTTGGCTACTCATGCTTTTGACTACATAAGGGGCAAGACCTATGTCCTCTCTCATTTCACATTGAAAATAAAATAAATGTGATTGATTAGTTTCTGACGAAATTCTGGATTACAAACGTTCACCTGTTTGTACAAATGTGTTTGACTAAAAGCAATATGCCCTGCATAAAACGGAAATGAGAGCTCTTATTTTGCTAAGTTTCCACGAGTGCCCAAGAATAATGTTCTGACAAAAGCCGCATAATTGACCAAGGCAATTTCGCAGGTACAGCGGGATAGCAAGCACGTGGGATTAGAATCCGACCTTTGATTTTGTCTCTAACATCAATTCTTTTGGCAACGCCATTCTCTGATATTCTCCCATACAAGAAAACGTTTTCTTGGAGATTGCCTTATATTGTTTATTAACACGATATCATTAAGGGCCCCATGTCGCGAAAAATCTGGTGTCGGCGTCGTCGGAGTTGTCCGTGAGCAACAATTTCCGTATGTATTTAGGTACATGTATATGCCATGACATGCTATATGACATACGGTATATGCGGGTTATATTGATTCACCATTAGGTCACTAAAGTTTCTCATACCTTGTCTTGCATTCTTGAGAAATTTATTCCTCGGAATTTCGAGAATGATAGCCCACAAACAAATGTCATGAAACAAAACCGACAGCGCATGCCTTTTATGTTAAATCTCAGGTTTAAATATTAGAAGTGTGAAACAATAACAGAACCCTGATAATGAAGTAATTTTTTTGCGTGGCTGTTGAAGTTGAAGTTTGAAGTTTATTAAATACTTAGCGCAGCTACAAAAGTATAGATATCTAGTACAGAAAAAAATTAGCAGTGGCGTAGCTCGGCTATGCCAGGATATACGTAGCATTCGGCCACATCGTTCGAGTGTAGAACTGGTGGCATTGGCGGGTAACGATACCCATTGGTAACGCTAAAGAGTGGAATCTTCTGCTTAACGAGAGAGTTTTTGCACGTTGTACAAACCCGCGCCACGGTTTCACCCCACTCAGGCGGCGCCGCTAAACTCAACGTTTCACACATGGCACTACTTACCGGCGTCAAGTCTTTCATGTGCCACAGTCTTTCACACACATCGCACACATATCCAAACGGATTATTTACGAAGTCCGTCTCGAAGGTCCGAGTCGCACTGGCGCTTTCGCTAAGTTTCACCGTATAGTCAGTCAATGAGCGAGCCTTGTCAATGACGGCGTCTTGTTGTTGCTGCTGCTGAGATGGTCGGGCACGTCGCTCAGCCTCCTGGTGACGCCGCTTTGCTAGACGTTCCTCCCTTTGCTCCGGTGTCTACGCAGCACGTTTAGCCTTCTTCTGTTCGTTCTTCCTACACTAAACCGCTAATTGCCAGGCAACTACTTCGGGATCCGATGAGTTAAACTTCTCCGCTCTTCTGCGTCGCTGAGCAGTAATTTCGCTCTCCTTCTCCATGGCTATACCACACTGGCAAACGCCCAGCGGAAACGCCCGGCGCGCCAGCTGTGCGCCGTGTGACGTCACTGCTCCTCGCGCATGCGCAGCACGGCTCTCCAGGAGCCACGCGGAACTGCTCAACGTCGGCCAGTGTAGCTCACGCTACAAAAGGTCCCATAGTGTAAACACTGTAGGGGGACCTTTTACTTCTGGGATGGGTCCACGCAAGAGGCAGCGTTTCTACCAGAAAGCTCGGCTTCGTGCATGGCGTTCGCTGCCAGTGCTTCCCGGTAAACATTACGGTTACATAAGCTGCAGTTTCCGGGAAGCGTGAGAAGCAGTCAGGGATTTTTGAATGCTATCGCGTTCCACTCTTAAAGGCGAAGGTTGAATGTCCTTCGATTTTCTTTCGACGCTACGCTACCAGACACAGTCGCGTGGTTCAGTGATGACTTGCCGTTTCGTAGAGGGTCGGCGGTGGAGACCATTGCAGAAGCCACAGCAACAAGCTGCATACCTCCTCTCTCAATTCTTCATTTAAATAAACAGCCAACAGCTTTTAACGCGATCGTTAAGGGCCCCGTGTCGCAGAAAATGCGGCGTTGGTGTCGGCGTCGGCGTTAAGCATTGGCGTCTGGCGGAAGTAATCATGCCGAACCACATCATTCCGAACCACCTCGACCACACAGGCCCTCCGCGTGGCGCAAGGCATTAGTGAACAAAAATTGAATTTCTCAAAGTAAAATCTGTCAGAAAAATCGTAAAGTACGACTAAACCGCAACCTATAGGCGTTATAGTGTTGGATTGTAATTTGAATATACGACAAAAAAGCCTCATAAGCAGCCAGGGATCATTGGATGCTATCGCGTTCCACTCTTACAGGCTAATCTCAAGCGTCCTCCAATTCTAATGGTGTTTCGCTGTCCTTTGGTTCTAGGCAACATTGAGGGGAATGTTGAAAACGGAGCCTTACTAAATTTTAGACACGCGCGCGCCTCAGGGCCACAGCAAACAATTAATAAAATAATTAAAAAAAGGTTCTAGAGCCGTCACATTTTGATATGACAGCTTAAATTGCTCCTGTAAAGGTGTTTTTCTAGCAATGCTCTTGTGTTTATAAGCGACGCCGACTTTAAGGATATAAGTGTAAGCTTGGTATTTGTAAGCTGGCTTTCCCATGTTGTGTTGCAGTGAAGCCTACTCATAAAGAAAAATGTGATGCGAACGGAGCCCGATAACGCTATCGCGTTCCACTCTTAAAGGCGAAGCTTAAGCGTCCTCCAATTTTTTTTGTTGCACCTTTATGGCAAACTGCTATAAAAGCCAGCCAGCTATAAATCAGTGACCAGCCCTATTCCCGTTATGCCCAAACACACTCCTACATCAAAGAAAATGAGAGCAACATGCTTACCTTTATTTCTGGCCGTAATAAGTGTATTTGCACAAAAACAGTGATACGATATGTCCATTATAACTTAATTACTGCCTTAATTAGTTATTTGTGACTCGTTTGCTGAACTATTCACAGCTGGGGAAAAGACTTTCTCTCCAGGATATCAAAAACGCTACTATAGACAATGCATTAAGTTCCCCGCACTTAGATGGGAATTTTCAGGTATCAGAACAGCGTAGCACATATGATACGTTGGCCATAACAGGGCTGAAAACGAAACGTGTGCTGCAGCGGAAAGCGGAGCCAGGCCCTTCTCTTTGTATGTTGGCGATACCTAGGTTGCCATACGTGCAGGAAATCGGAAGACCGAAGTCTTTCTGGGGAGTACCATGTTCCTGTTGTCACGGGGCTCGCTGGTGGCGCACGGGATGGTTCTCGCAATACTGGTGCTGCCACATTACGGGACGTTACAGTACGGCGCCTTCTCCGGGCCCGGCGAGTTCTGCGGCGGCTTCGGGCCACGAGAGTGCGTGCCGGAATGCTACTGCCAGTACTACCCTTATGAACAGTTCGGAAGTGTAGGCTTCGTACGCCTAACATGCAGCATTGACCTGTTTCTAAATGAAGGCTTCTCGAAGGACTTGCTTCTGGCTCGTTACACGAGTCCCGATGTTCTTGTCTTCATTCGCAAAAACGAAGTAAAGGCGTCGCCCTATGCCTTGTTTGCCATCGTGTCCAATTTAACCACAGGAAGCCTGAAGTATCGTTTTTTATGCGTTGAGTTTGATGTCTCCAAATTATGATTTAAGCCTGGGATGTTTAATGCAAAGGCCATAGTAGTGTGTTAATAAGGTGGAGTGAGTTTTCAGTCGTGGATAGCTCAACAAATTTATTACGAATTAATTACCATAGTAGTACGTTTCACTTACATAACATTTTAGTGTCTTTATTTTCGGTACAAATGGACTCTTCATGGCAAGAAATAAAGTGAAATCATTTTAAGTTTGTCATGTGGAATGGTGTTTGCCCTTTATGGGGTTTATGACCTAAAGCAACTTAAAGACGTATGAGAGAAGTCCATCTTGGTTATTGTTTAAGAGCGGAGCTGTTTAAGCCGACCGTCAGTCCCGTAACACGTTAACAAAAAAACACCGCATATCCACGGGGTGAATGATGATTAGTGGGCGAAGCTCCGGAGGGAGTCATCGGTAAACCGTGAATCTTCCGTGTAATTCGCCCAGTCTCGCCGCACTAAATCTAACGATTGACTTCCACCAATGACACGCGCTATATGTGACGTCATTCCAATTTTATAACAGCGCCCTTCATTGTAATTGCACCATCTCCCGCTTAAGGGACGCTACACAAACGCGTTAGAAACGTGCAGTACTCTCTAGTAAGGGGGAGAGGCCACAGCGTCTTACGCAGCCGTTTACACATGCCAGAACGTGCACCGCGTTTGCCGACGCCATCACATGACTGCTGAGAGAGTATAACCCCCGTATTCATAAACGCTCCTCGGCTTGAACTTGACTTGCCACCGCCTTCAACGCGTTCGAACGCGCTGCCCAAGGCGGTGGCAAGTCAAGTTCAAGTCGAGGAGCGTTTATGAATACGGAGGTAAGGCGGAGTGGCCACAGCGTCTTACACCAGCTTCTTACACGGGCCGTAACGCGCTAGCGCAAACGCATTAGAAACGCGCAGTCTTTCGTTAATGTTGGGTATTTATTGTCATCGTGGTGCGTGTGTCCATGCGCGCTTCGTGGCGTAGTGGTTAGCGCCGCGCGTTCGGAAGCGAGGGGTCCGTGGTTCGATTCCGCGCTACGGACACAACTTTCGGAATTTTTTTTTTGTCATAAAAGTAGACGTGGCTACCTACTACGACGACGACGACTACTACGACGACGACGACTACTACTACATACTACAGAGGAGGGACAGACCCACACCCTAAGGAGCTTCGCCCCTAAAAAAAATCGCTGAGCGATCATTAACCTGGGTCGCCTCGCAACCGCCTGGCGGAGCGGCGTGTGCTTCGCCTCCTTTCCGTGTCGTGCACATGTTGCCTTGACATGGGACGTTAAGGAGAGGGAAGGAGAGCATGCGCGCGGCGCGCGCTATGCTCGGGAGAGAGACAGAGAAAATGAGAGCGAGAGAGAGAGAAAGAAATTGTAGCAGCACCAACGAGGCAACGCGCAGGGCCGCTGCCGACGCCGTCCGCGTTTGCCCGTTTCCCCACGTTCCCGCCGAACGCGCGCGGTGTCCGTGACTGCAGTCGGAGCCTCTGGTGGCGGCTCGGCAAGTTTCGACCAGCCACGCCCCGGCAAGTGTGGAGGCGCAGCTTGGCCGTGACGTCACCGGGGAGATAAAGCTCGGAGCCGCCGCGACGGTGGCAGAACTCTCGTTGACTCTGTGGATATAGTACATGTAGCCTTGACATGGGACGACCAAATAAGATCCGGACATCCGAAGAAACCGCTCATCTTGAAGCGTGTCGCGCGACCAAGCGAAAATATGCTCATCGGCGGCAAGCCGATTCAGAATACCGTTCCTAGCAGCACTTAGCATTTCCTAGCAAAACTTAGCCAAGCTTAGTAAAACCTGGAAGAAAAGCTAGGTCGATCACCAGCTCGGCTGTTTACTCAAGCGTTCCACCACTAGTGCAAGCTTCCCGCGTTTTTTTAGCACGGAGCCCATTCAACAGTTTCGCGCACCTCTACGAACTTTCACGCTTATGCGTTACATTATGCCTGGTTAAATACCCAGCTCCAGAAGTTCCAGGAGCCACGTACTGAGAGTGCTGTCCTGATATCCCGATCTCTTGATGCCATACGGCTAGCAATCAGTGGTTCGCTTTTTTGAACCACGCACTTTCCACTAAGTGCACACTATTGCGTCCCGAATGCGCAGTGCGCATTCTTTGGTGGTTTCCACCTAGGCGGCCGCTTCATCAGTGTTGTCCAGACGGCGACTAGAGAGCCTACATGCAACGCTGTTTCATGTAGGCTCCCTAACGGCGACAGTGCCCGACCGCAACCTTCCGTGGAAACGGTGACCAGCACGAAGGCTACTCTCCTGACCCTGACAAGATGACCGTCACGGAGAGCAAAAAGCCAGCTCTACGACTTTCCTGGAAGCAGCGTGAACCCCCAGTTTCCAGAGTGCCTCGTCCTTGCTTCGAAGGGTTGGATATCATGGGCGGGGTTCTGTGAACAGTACGACCCCCTGATTGGCCGCACCAAAATCAGCGAATTCCCTTGTGTAGGAAACTATAGGAAGACGGCAGTGTTATAAGCGGACACCTTGGGTGCAGTGAAGTCTGTCCTGACGTTATCATGTGTGCTGAGGTATGTAGTGAGTCAGACAGTCAAAGTGCTCCTACTTGGAGTCGGATTCCATATCTGGAGCCACTGTAAATATTCTAAGATAAACCCTTTTTCTCTCGCTTCTACTCCCAACGTACCGGGGATCCTTCATCCTATGGCTGAAGGATCCCCGGCTTAAACGCTACCCTGAGTCGCACAGCACGTACTGCTTCATTCCTAACATGCGCGTTGAAGACTGGGCGCGTTAATTCTTTCTGCGGCACAGACTGCAACGAGGTGGAAGACCTGAAATTATATCTCGCACTGCCGGTGCTTGAGTGGGGAGAGAAAACACTCTTATCTGATGACTTGCATATAAGATAGATGTGCAAACATTGTGTACCTCGAATAGTGCGCATATAGATTTTGGGTTGTCGTCTGGTATTTTTATGTGAGCGTCTACTCATAAACGCGCGGCGACTAATTTACTATTCTTTTTGTTCTGCTCACAGGCGCTCGAGCGGCATAGTTGGAGGCACGGATTTCATAGCTACACACCAGCAATAGCAACAACACCCCAATGACCGCATCTCCTTGACTCTTTATTATGAGCAGCTCGTAATAATTTTCTGAAAAGCGAATCGATGTCTTTATTTTATTTCTGTATTAGCGCTATCTTCTGTTATTGGTTTTTTCCCGTAGCACTTTATTGCCCTTCTGTTTAACGCGATAGCGTTAAGGGCCCCGTGTCGCAGAAAATCCGGTGTCGGCGTGCGATGTCGGCGTCCATGGCGAAAAAAATCATCCGCAACCACCCGACCACGAAGGCCCTCCGCGTGGCGCAAGGTGTTAGTATGGTATGGTATGATAAACTTTATTCGGGTCCTGAAGATCAACCCTTAGGATGACGCAGGCGGCTCCCACGTCGGGACAGTAAGGTTTAACCTTACCGCCGTGTCGTGGGCCTTCTGGACGGCCTGTACTTGATCTAAAAGCACTCCACTGTGAAGCACTCGCCGCCACCAGTCTCTTTCCTTGTCGCAGTCTGTGAAAGCCACAGGACATTGCCAAAGCATATGATCCAGAGTAATGATGCCATTACACTTCTCGCAATTGATTGGTACCTCTCTTTCTGGATATAGCTTGTTAATAAAGTTTGGACTAGGGTAAGTTCTTGTCTGTAACAATCTCAGAGTCACCGCTTGAGCTCTATTGAGCTTAGCATGTGGCACTGGGAATTCCCTTCTGTTCATGTAATAATGCTTCGTGACTTCATTATATGTAAGTAATCGGTCCCTGTTCTCTCCAGCATATTATTGGGGTCCTGGTCGCGTAGTGCACGGATAGTAAGTCCTCGTGCAGCTGCGTTAGCCACCTCGTTCAAATTCCTCCGAGATGGATCGACAGACCCCATGTGTGCAGGAAACCAGCGGATTTCGATCCCTTGGCTGTCCATCTCACCGATCAGCTGGGCAGCCCTTTTGGTTACAAAGCCTTTGGTAAAATGTCTAATAGCCATCTTAGAGTCACTGTAAATTCGCGTCCACTTATTATTCCTTAAAGCCAATGCTATCGCTACTTGTTCTGCCACTGTCGCTTCTTTAGTCATGATTGTAATAGCATCCCGAGTGAGTCCATCTGCATCTACTACTACTGCCGTAAAGGCTTTCTTTCCTCTGATCCATGCAGCATCTACAAAAGCCGCATGTTCTCTGTCCTGTTCTATCTCCTGCAGGAGAGCTTTGGCCCTTGCCTTTCTTCTTTCCAGGTTGTGCACCGGGTGCATATTTCTGGGAAAAAGGAGTCGTCTTGATGATCTCTCTTACGCTATATTTTAGTTCTACTGTGTCTTCCGAATTTTCTGATTCGCTTGGATACCACCTTAGCTCTTCGAGTATTGCTCTACCTGACCTTGTTTCGGAAAGCCTCTCTCTGTGGGCAATTTGCTGAGCTTCAATTATTTCGGCTATTGTGTTGTGGAGCCCTAGTTTCATTAATTTATCATCCGGTGTGCTAACCGGCAATCCCACTGTTGTTTTGACAAGCCTTTTAATTAATCTGTTCAACTTCTTTAGTTCTGCCTGCGTCCATCTAAGCATTCCTGCTACATATGAGAAGTGACACAAGGCGAAAGCATGGACCAGCCTCATGGCGCTCTCCTCTCCCAACCCTCTGTGTCTGTTAGTGATTCTCCTTAGTAGTCTTATTACCTCCTCAGTCTTGCTTGTGATGTTTTGTATTGTTTTTCCGTTTGCCCCGTTTGCCTCCAGGAATAACCCTAAGACTCTAATGGATTCGACTTGCTTAATAGTTTTGCCTGCCTTCGTGGTTAGTACTAACCTGGGTTCTTCCTCGGGAACATATCCCCTCGGTTTTCTACCCCTTTTCCTGTTACTGAGTACTAGGAGTTCAGACTTCTCAGCAGAGCATTTCAGTCCCATGTCTTCTAAAATGGACTCTACCTCATAAATGCTCTCCTGAAGTCTGCTTTCCGCCTGTCCTATACTTCCTTCAGCGTTCCATATTGTCACATCGTCTGCATAAATGGTAAAGTTAATGCCCTCTATCCCTTTCAATCCCTTTGCCACTTTTGACATCGCCAGGTTGAAAAGCATAGGTGACAAGACCGACCCTTGTGGCGTACCTCTGTCACCGAGATCTATCTTCTTTGATTTAATGTCCCCGAATCTAAGGTGTGCTGAGCGATGGTCAAGAAAGGCTTTAACCACTTCATATAGTTTTCTGCCTAATCCCAGTTCAGAAATGACCTCAAGTATTGCTCTATGCTTAATTTTGTCAAAAGCTTTTTCGACATCCAACCCCAAGAGAGCTCTAGTGTGCTTTGGACTGGCTAAAAGCAATTTATGTTTGATTAACAACATGGCATCTTGTGTGGACAAGCCCGGTCTGAAACCAATCAGATTATACGGTAGGATGTCATTGTCCTCCACATATTTCGTTAACCTGTTCAATATGACATGCTCCATTGTCTTTCCTAGACATGATGTTAACGAAATTGGCCTGAGGTTATCCAAGTTGAGTTGTTTGCCCGGCTTTGGTATTAAGATAGTACAGGCCGTCCTCCATTCTTCTGGATAGACCCCATTCTTCCATAATTCATTAATGTATGTGGTCAGATATTTTATGGAGTCGTCGTCCAAATTCTTTAGCAATCTGTTAGAGATGCCATCCGGGCCCGATGCTGACCTACTATTTAAATCATACAATGCCGTGCGTACCTCACTTTCGTTGAATTCCTGATCCATAAAGTTGCATTCTGCCCCTAAGTAATCGGGGTACCTTACTTCCTGATCCGCTGTCCTGAGAGGCAAGTATTTAGCTGCCAATCGCTGCATTATGCTCTCTGTGCTTGCAGTCTGACTTTCCTGGTGTACCAGCTTCGCCACTGCCGTACGTCTATTCGATTTAGTGCCTTTTTCATTGAGCAGATGCCTGAGGAGATTCCAATTGCCTCCACGTTTTATCCTTCCATCTATAGAGTTACACACCTCATTCCACTGTTGTTTCTGCAAATATCGGGCGTGCTCCTCGATATCCCTATTGAGCTGAGCAATTCGCTTCCTAAGTCGTCTGTTCAAGCGATGTGATTTCCATCTTTGTAAAATCGATTGCTTAGCTTCGATCAAATGCGCCAATCTACTGTCCATTTGTGTGACCTCTTCCTCAGTTTGTATAGCCTTAGTTGCTGCATTCAAGTCCTCCCTAAGCTGAGCTACCCACTCTGGTGGTGTGATTTGCCCCATTCCTTCTTTTTCCGCTCTGTCCTTCCTGATTTTTCTAAATTGATCCCAGTCTATATAAGTGAAATGCTTTACCTCCACCCCCGTCGTTTCCACCATTATGTGTAGTATGTAATGGTCGCTCCCCAGATCCGTCCCAGAGTTGATCCAGTATGCCCTGGGTAAGTTAGAAGTGAAGGTTAAGTCCGGGGTAGTGTCCCTACACGTGGAAGTGCCACACCTAGTAGGAAAGGCTGGGTCTGTGATAAGAGAGAGGCCTAAATCCGTGGCAAGATGCCAGATTCCTTCCCCTTTCTTTGTACTCCAGTGATAACCCCAAGATTGGTGTGGGGCGTTGAAGTCCCCGCCTATTATGAGGGGCGCATTTTTGGCTACCCCCATGGTCTTATTAAATATTGCTTTGAAGCTCTGTCTCATCTCTCTGGGACTGCTATATATGTTGAGGCAGAACAAGCTTTGCGCTTTACCTTTGTGCCTTTTTAGGATCATTTCTATAAATATATATTCAATTTTGTTCGCCCCTAATTTTAAATCATGCTCGATGTAAGGAATTTTCTTGTCAATTAGGGTGGCGATTCCCCTGCCCGGGTCTTTGCCTTTGCAGATCGAGTTAAAGCCAGACAGCCCGATCTCCTCCGCTAGAGTTTCCTGCAGCATTATTAATTTTGGCCTATTTTCGACTGTTTTGATTATCTGTGCTAATGATGCTCTTTTTTGGTGAAATCCTCTGCAATTCCACTGCCACACACTAAGTCTTTTTCTGCTATCCATTATTATTGCCGTTACCCCCCGACTTGCTACCCCCTGTCACTGTTCTCTTGACTGTGCTACCCACCGCTCCTGGAAGTGTTCTAACGCTTTCTGCTTCCGAGGGCATATATTCCTCATCATCTCCTTGGGCCTCTAATTTTTTCAGCCGTTTCTCGGCTGTTAACTTCCACTTCCATATTTTGTCCACCTTAAGGTTAACGCTGTCTACCGTGTCCTTTAGGTCCTTAATTGCATTCTTAATCTCCTCCAGAACCGAGCACATCGATTCCACCTCTGGGACTACGGCTCTCTTTTTTGGCGCCGGTGTGCCTTCTTCCTCCTGGCTGTTACTTCTACTCACCGGCTTAGCTACTGCCACATTACCGCTTTCTGCCCTTAACCCTTTGTTCATTTCCTGAATCTGCTTCTTAAGTTCTTCATTTGCTTTCTTTAGTGATATAACCTCTCTGATGAGCTGTTCTACTCTGGTATCATTGCTTTGTATCTGCGAGGCAATTGCCACATTACCTGTGGCTTTCACAGTACCTTTGACTTTATCTGCCCAGGTAGCTCCTGGCTCCTTTTTCTTGTTGATCTTCAGCTCCTGCTCCTCGAAGCGCACCTGCGCCTCCCGAGACCTCGAACGGTTTCTTCCCCTTGATGTTGAACGCTGCCTTGATCTTGAACTACTTCTTGAGCGTGAGCGCTGTCTTGATCTTGAACCACTCCTTGAGCGTGAGCGCCTCCCAGCGCCCGGAGGGGTCTCCTTTGTCGGTTGAACCGATTCCATCTCGGTGTCCTCTTTCAAGCGTTCTCTTCTCCTTACTCTCACTACATACGGTATTTGATACCGCTGCTTGCAAGCTTTGTCACCTGTGGGGTGATCTTCACCGCAGAACTTGCATTTGGGAGAGCATATATGATCCTCCCCTGGGTTTTGCACACCGCATCCCCTGCACTGCACTACATCAGGTGTGGGACAAACGTCTGATCTGTGTCCAATTCTTCCACATGCGTAACATACGTCAAATTGTTTCCTGTACAGAAAGCACTTCACTAGGGTTGACCCATACTTGATGAAATTGGGCACCTTCAATCCGTCGAAGAGCACAATAACCGAGCCCGTAGCTTTGATACGCTGTGCTGCCAACGCCGTTGGGTTGTATTCATGCACGATCTTTTTAGTGATAACACTCTGACTGTCGTTGAGGTTCACTCTTCTAATAATCCCCTTGCACGTAGAGTGGGGGGCCGTTTCATAAGCGCTGACTTCATATTCCGCCTTCATGAGAGTAATAGACTTGAGTCGCACATACCTTTCGGCATGATCGAAGTCCGGTGTACTAACCACCACGATGTTCTGTGTGAAGTTGGGGCAGACGATGTCTCCCTTCGCTTGGTCTTCTGTAAGTCCGGCCGCCTCGACGATCGCTTCTCCAATAGCTGTAGTGCTCACCTTGTTCAGGTTGAGGCCTCCCCGAGGCCTAACGATAATTTTCCTGTGCTCCTCTGGCAGTTGCGGCATCCTTGACGCCTTCACAATCCGGCGCTTGAGCTTTTCGGCCCCATCGGCACCTTTGCTGGCGATCTCCTTTCCTTACAACTCTTGGGTCAAATGGGCGGTTCCACCAGCTCCCCAGGTCTTTCCCGCAGATCGCGATCTTCGGTTGGTGACCACCTGCCAACCCATTCCTTCCTCGCCGTCTTCCGTCTCCGAGGAGACGTCGTCGTCCATACGTGTATCAGCCATGCCGACTTGGCGGGCTCGCTAGGCCTACGTGGCGTTAGGCCTAGCGGAGCTCCCACGTTCGATGCACACAAGCAGGCGATAAAAGTCCGAAAAAAGCTGGCCCACCTTGTCCAAAGGTATCCACCGATTCGCGTTAACTTCACGAATCCAATGATGTGCTTGAAACCGTGGTCCTGCCAAAATTGCCTGCAGAATCATTCAAAAACGAGACGGAGCCGATGCGGGGCACATCCGCTCTCGTCTTCTTCTTCTACCTGGTTTTCTGGTAGGGAGGTGGAGGGCCGCGCTTTACTGCGGACGCGCGCTCCCGCCGGGCCGGAAGGCTTCTGGGGGTCTGCGCCGCGAGTGGCCGCCTGCGCGGCTGTATCATGAAAGTCATCTGTGGCGGGGCAGAATCCGCCCTCCCTGTGTTTTCTCGGCTAAGATCGCGTTGATGCGAGCGCCGGCACGAAGCTCAATTCACTCGCTGCTGCTGGCGCGCTGACTCCAGCTTTTTGACAGCGACTTGACGCAGTCATCGAGTGATATGCGTTCATGTTTGCTTGTGCGCGTGTGACACCATGCTTGTTAATTTAGTTAGAGTGCCTATGTTTAGAAGTTTATGCGGCCGACACAACTACTATCCTTACTTTGTGTAGCTGTCCACTAATTTGCTATCGCAATCGATGCTTCGCCATTCGGGCGAAACTGCGACTTTTAAAATTTTTTTTCGATGGCCTAAATACAATCTGTTAACAAAACAGAAACACGTCCGCGCATACAGAGCCACGCGGTAACACTGTGCGGATACTCTCTGAAATATTCCTCTCGCTGGCCACACTTCGGCGCGATCGTCTGTGTGCATTGCGAATGCAAGAAGGGAGCAAAAAGACACCGCTTGCGGAGGCTAGTTGAGGCAAAGGGAGAGAGTCTCCCTTTACAGTGGCGCTCGCCTCCTGGAGACATGGTAACAGGAGAGTTAACTTATTATATCTCCTCCAATAACGAACCGATTTCAAATAATATTTTAGTAAAGCACTCCTCAGGCGGCAGTTTACAATTCGCAGTGTATAACCAAAATTTCCGATGGGGCCTTTAATGTACGGAGCGTCCGAGGCACGCGTAGCACGAGTCAGCCGCAGGGTGCATGCTTATTTCTGCGCTATCGATAAGGAGATATATCTTGGTACTACGTAATAATGGAACAGAAACTTTGAGATTTGCGAGGAAGCTTGAGAAAAAGTAGAGGACCACACAATAAGCAGGGGAACGAAAAAGGATAGGCGTAACGCTAAGAAGAACCGCCTATTGGGCTAGTTGGTCTAACATAGTTACTTTCAGATATAGCGCAAATAAGTACGCATACAAACGAAAAAGATACGACAGACGCGGACGAGCGCATCTGTCGCTGAGAGGCAGGAAGACAGTGGTGTGTAGCAAAGACCAAACGGGGTAGTCGATGCTCAGTTGACATTAGGAGAAAGAAATAGAATTGGGCAGGACACAATGAAGCGTAGGGCGGAAAAATCTTTGGTTATTAGAGTTTCAGAATAGGTGCCGATAGAAGGGAAGCGCAGTCGCGAATACCACAGAAAATTAGGTGGTGTGATGAAATTAGGAAATTTGCAGGCACAAGATGGGGCTGAGCCGACGGGCAGGGTTTATTCGAGATAGTTGGCAGAGGCCTTAGTCCTGCAGTGGACGTAAATATGATGACTATGAAAGTGATGGTGATGATGATAACGTTATTCGAGGCCGACCACTCTCTCTTTGTGCAATAGATGCGTGGACAGGCAGTGCGCCCTCACAGAGGTTGGAGTTCTCCCGAATCTTCTTCCTCGAGACCGGTGGCCACGGATCCCTCACGGCACGCATCGCCTGCGCGGTTGAATCGGCGGCGAGGATGCACCCTCACTGGACTGTGCACTTGTTGTCAGCGGACTATGGTGAAGCCTCGCGAGGAAACACCACGTTCGCGGGCCCTTTCGCTCAGTTGCTGAGGTCCATTCCGAACGTCGTCGTGAGTGTCGTCAGGGTGAGTACGTGCAGCACTAAGAAGCTCGAAGGGGGAGATGCGTTTATCAGTACAGTTGCCTGCTGCGTTGGCTGGTAAAGCATTCTCCTGGTGGTAGCGCAAGACTGACACAGTACAAAAATTAGGTCAGAACTTAGCACCGCTGACTATCTAAATACGCGATATGGTGACGTCCTCGACAGCTGCGCGCGCCTGTACCACGGGCTACCTCTCATTTATCAAAATTACGTTGTTTCTACACCTCGTATGTCTTTTGCCATGTCGTGCGCACTTTGACGCGATAGCTTACGCTCAACACATCTTGAGTTTTCTGTTAGAGACTATACCGAGGTGGGTGAAGTCTGCCTACATTGCTACAAAGAAATGCATGACAGATCGAACCTCTGCCATTCAGCGCAGTAGTCCAGTGCTCTAACCATTAGGCCATGATTGCGCATTTTTTACAGCGAATATATACGACGACGGCAGAGAAGTGAAATTCTACGCTGGAATGATGAGCGGCAACGGAGCCAACTGTGCAAGAAGACGACGATGACGAAGAACGCGCGAGCAGTGGCACGAGCACGTTCGCGCGGTTGTAAGGTCCCTAGATAAACTACTTTTATCTAGGGACCTTAAGCGGTTGGAGGGGCGCCAATGAGGCAGCTGTGAAAGAAGACGACGGTCACATTGCCGCCGCTGCATATATGGCTAGGGGAAATCCGTCGCACGCGAGCAAAAAATACTCTCCTCCACAAGAGAGAGCGTTTCCCTCGTATTGTTTCCCTCGCATCAAAGCGTGCTTTAGCTGCCACCTGCGTCCTTGAAACGACATCTGCTCGAACGTATGACGTTGCACGCATGCGCCCGTAAAGAGGCGAAGTTGCGGACCGCCGTCGCTATCCATGGGACGGCCGCGAGTGGTTCGTACGCCCGAAGAACAGAGAATTTTCGAGGAACGACGCCGACAGCAGCGGCGGCAATGTGACCGTCGTCTTCTTTCACAGCTGCCTCATTGGCGCCCCTCCAACCGCTTAAGGTCCCTAGATAAAACTAGTTTTATCTAGGGACCTTACAACCGCGCGAACGTGCTCGTGCCACAGCTCGCGCGTTCCTTCGTCATCGTCGTGTTCTTACACAGTTGGCTCCGTTGCCGTTCATCATTCCAGCGTAGAATTTCACTTCTCTGCCGTCGTCGTAATGGGGAGGCCTCGTTTACCCCCCGGGGGTATAAGCCATTCATCGTCCTATATGTGACGGACAGATTTAATAACACAGGTGATATGCGTGTGCGTACCTATCGTCACGATGACCACCAGAAAGAACAATAATTATGTTCGTACCTTTGTTCAAAATTCTGTGTCACCTCTGCGTCGTGCGCTAAACAGCTTCGCTGGTTATCCACCTTCACCGAGTGGAATGGCTCATGAATTTTTTCTTACATGGTATTTATTGCATCATGTCTAATACTGTATGCGAGAACTGTACAAGCTTGCACTAACCAACACATCATACAATGATGGCCTGAAAAGGACATAAAAAGTGCACGCATGCTTCTTTGGTGCCAAAGCCGCTATTTGAAAGTGTGGCGCGCGCGTCCCGGGCCATTTTCTTGCATTCTTCCCTCGTGACAGCTGGCGCTCTAAGACGCTGTGTTACACTGCACTGCCTCCTGTATCAGCCCCCATTTTATTGCGATAGCAATTATATGGACACTCAAAGCGGATTTCTGCCGTCGGCGTCGTCGTCGCCGTGAGGTTCCGTATGACGTCAACGGCGATGTAATCGTCGCCGCGCGCCGGACGCTGTATGTGCGAGTGAAAGGGCGCGAGGGACGCGCGCTTTCACGGGGAGCGAGCGCACGGCGGAGAACAAAGGCGCGTTCTGCGCCGTGCTCCCTGCAGGGCTGCAGAATTAAGCGTCTCTTTCCTCCTTTACAATCACTATATATAGAGAGTAAACGCGACTTCTTACGTCGCGTGAAAGGCCGTGGGGGGACGAGAGGGAGGGAGGGGAGGTGACGTTTAGCTGCGGCACCAAACGCGTATTTATATAAAAACGTTGCGAGGCGAGAATGTGGTAAAAACTTCCGACGCTGCTCGACGAGTTTACCGTTCTGATCTCGTCGAAAACCTCCGAGCCGCCCCCAGAGACCCTGGCAACAGTCACCAACGCCGCGCGCGTTCGGTGCGAACGCGCGCAGAACGGCGACGGCGTCGACAACAGTTCTGCGCGCTGCTGGTGCTGCTGCATAAGTTCATACAGCTGATAAAACTACTATTCTTACTCCGTATAGCTCTCTACTAAGTTGCTATCGCAACTGATGCTTCGCCTTTCAGGTGAAACTGCGACATTTTTTATAATGTGCTGCCCAAGGCAGTGTACGTGAGGTCAGTCTGTAATGCTATCGAATTAAAAAAAACATCTGTCCCTCTAACCTTTGCATTCTCAAACGGGCCTCTATTGGAAGCTCTCTGACTCAACTGATAGTCGCTTAACCATGATATAAGGGTGATAATGATGATTGTGTAAGTCTCTCATTCAAAGCGAGGTGCTGGCACATGCCACAAAGCTCGTTCCTTAGAAAATTCGGGTGCAGTTGAATCATGGAATATATTTATACTCTAAGCTATGCTATACTCAATATAGAAGTTCGCTTCGTTCCATCTTTTTCCTTCCTTTGCGCCACCAGTCGTCCAGTTGCCAGTGTCACGTATGTTTCCCCTACAGTCCTTAAAACCCAACGCATGATGGTAATGATGATGATCTTTAATGACAAACTCTTTGACACAGAGCAGCGACAAATAGTCACCTAGCCTGCTTGAGCTCAACAGATTTTACTGCATCTATCGCAATCTAGCATCGTACCTATCTCTCGACTAAAACTTTCTTCACTGAAACCTATATCTCTATGTTGTACACTTACTGATGCCCGTGTATAGTGAAGTCATATTACACCCGTAACAACGCTATTTCTATCCATCTCTTCCACGCTTATTTCCCGCCAGTACTCTTAAGTGTCTCTTGATTAGTATCTCGACCGCTGACCAGTTAACCCTCTCATCAGTTTTGAATACAAGCGCTTATGGAAGCTGGACGTTCCCCAGGACAAACAAAGAAATTACATGCCCGATAGCTGGCTTTGAATCTGGTGCCCACAAAACCGTATGCTCTATAAAGGTTTGCGAAGCTCGCGCCAGCCGCAGGTGGTCGGAGAGTGGCGAGGATGAGAGAGGGAGAGCGCGCGCCTAGCGACAGGTGAGCGGATCCAGGGAGAGAGAGACGGCGGCGTGGCGCGACGCTTTCCGGGGAGAGATAACGGGGAGGGGTGTCTACCGAGGCAGTATAAAAGCGTGCACTGTCGGCGAAGAGCATTCCGACGTTCGGCGACGAGTATGGCGAGGACGACGAAGCAGCTGTGTCCGGAAGAAGAAGCGGCGCGGCAGGAAAGATGACGGGAAGCTGCTCGAGCATGGGCTTAACGACGACGTGCCGACCTAGAGTTCAGAGCAAGGGAAGCCGAGTCTAAGCGATGGCGAAGATCCGAGTGAGGGAGGCGGCGTCGCGGCAGTGGTTACTCTCGGTACGAAGAGACTCATCGGGAAGTAAAAGCCAAGTTGAAGCCACCACCTTCGCTGTTTCATCAGTCTTCGCGACGTTAAGTCATTGAAGCTGCGCTGTCTTTCTTTAACAACGGAGCTGTTTAAGGTCGAGGTTGATCCCTACGGAGCAATGGTGCTCGCAGTTTCGAAGTGGAAAAAGTGTGAAATCAGGAGAGGAGGTGTAGAGAGAGAAAAAAAGAGACAGACAGAGAGCGAGAGAAATTAATCAATAAATCAATCATTGATTATTATACATTATTACAGTTACAGAGTAATAGTAATACAATAATACAAGTATAGTAATATAGCTATACAAATAAATAAATAAATAAAATAAACTTACTTGGCGAGGCGGCATTCGAACCCGGGTAACCACGGTCCCAAGGCGAGCGTCCTAACCACTAGGCTATACGCCTGCAAAACATGCATTTATGGGAACCATATGACTGCGTTGTACCGACGATTGTAACACAACTTGCTATGGGCGAGAGAAAGAGAAAATGAGAGCGAGAGAGAGACACACACAGAGAGAGAAAAGAAATGTGGGCAGCTTGCACTAGTGGTGCAAGGCTGGTGATCGACCTAGCTTCTTCCAGGTTTTACTAGGCTTGGCTAAGTTTTGCTAGGAAATGCTAAGTGCTGCTTATAGGCACGGTATTCCGAATCGGCTCGCCGCCGATGCGCAGATTCTCGCTTGGCCGCGCGCCGCACTTCAAGATGAGCGACTTCTTCTTTGGGTGTCCGGATCTTCTGTGGTCGTCCCATGTCAAGGCTACATCAACTCTCCACAGAGTCAACGAGAGTTCTGGCGCCGTCGCGGCGGCTCCGAGCTTTATCTCTCCGGTGACGTCACGGCCAAGCTCCGCCTCCACACTTGCCGGGGCGTGGCTGGTCGAAACCTGCCGAGCCGCCGCCAGAGGCACCTGCTGCAGTCACGGACTAGGGTGCCTAAAGCCCCTTGATGTTAGAAAGTAGCGACACTCTCCCCCCCCCCCCCCCCCCGCGCGCTTTCCTCCTCAATTCTCCTCGGATTTCTCCCCCTCACCGGGCCGGCGCGGCGCTGAACCCTCCAGTAGCTCGCTGCAGCCGCATTAGAATCAATGCGCGCGCTTGTTTATTCGGCCCTTTGAAGCGTTGAATGGGAATTTATCCCTTGTGAAACTGTCATGACGAAAGTACGTTTCCGATAGAACGTCGTGCCATTTTTTTAGGACGCTTCGATAAATACAAGCGGAAGCGCTCCGAAAAAATGAGTACCAAGCAGTGGCTGAGCTGTACCTCTACGTCGCCACTTGGGTTGTCCGTAACGCGGAGGTGTATTGGGTGCATACAATATAAGCAGCGTAGAGTATAAACGAGAATTCGGTTCACAATCTTCGCTCTTAAAAGGCTCAGAGAAGGTAACCAAGAAGAAATGTGATAGTTTACTTAAAGTGAATTCGCCAAAATGAGTGGGCCAAAAGCCTTTGTACCAATGCCACTGTGCGAAATACGTGCTGTGTTTGCGAAACAGCCAACATAGAACTTTACACACGCGCCTGTATTCCGTCACTATGAAACGACGAGAAATTACATTCCATCACCTCTGGGAGTAACCTAAGTCTCTCTCTCTCTCTCTCAAAAAAAAAAAAAAAAAAAAGGCTGATTGCTTACACGGAAACTGCTAAGACTGGCACTTGATAATTAACTCACAGACTTCAAGATGTCAAGTTTATCAGAACTGAGGGAGATTATCAGAAGCGCGTGGCTTGTACTTAATGAGCATGCGCGAATAATACATAATACCACTTATCTACCTATATATTGCGGTTCATGCATTCGCAACATAAAGTACATAAAGAAAAAAATGCTCGCAGTATTGAAACTTTGCAAAGATACAATAAGCACGCAATAAGAGTAAAATAGTTCCTTGACTTCACAAGTATCAGGCGCAAGGATCACACGCACACACACGCGCGCGCACACGCATACACGCACACACGCACGCACATACACAAACACGCGCACACACACGCACACAACTACAAAATATGAGTTACAGGCATTAACTCACAAATTACACACATTTGAAAACTAACGCACGCGCGAAAACACAAAAGGCTTTGTCACGGCTCGAAGAGTCAACGAAAATTTCAGCCGACTCACGTTAAAAAAAAGTATATGCACAGTTATCGGTGCTCTGTATTAAACTGAACGAAGAGTCCGGCTATGCGAAGAGCATTAAAATCTCCATGCAACTTCATCCACAAATATGAGGAAAGCTGCAACATTCACTTCGCAAAGAACGGCGTGCTTAGAAGGGGCGAAATCCCTTCTCCCGATGTTATGGAGCCACTGCTTCCGACTCACGACATTCCGTTCACCTCGGGGGATATAAAATAAGGCTTGCCCTTTCTCTTTCCTGCTGCTGCATTGAAACGCGCAGCAGCAAGGCATTTTCACGGAGAACGAATCTCAGATTCCTACGAAAGGATGGAAAAACTTGGGAAACACACGTTCGGAGCGGCAGGGCGACCACCACTTGGACTGCTCATGGCGAGCGGGAGAAACTAAAGGCGCGCGAAAGCAAGCTTCGCGCCGTTTTCGTGCGGTCAGGGTCACCTGACGGGGTAGTCTCGAGCGCCGCAGCCATTCAGCGTGGCGGATGCGCTGCCTCCGCGAAAGAGGGGGAGAAAAAGAGGAGGTTGACCGCGCCGGAGAGGGGATTGCGGCGTAGATCAAAGCGTGTCGCTACTTTCTAACATCAAGGGGTTTTAAGGGTGCCTCGATGCCAGCGCCGCCGTTCAGGGTGGTGCCATCCTTTGACCGCACCCGCGCCGCCGCTTTCTCGCTGCGACGCCATCTTGAGTCACAACGAGCGGTTGCGAGTGCTTGGTGCCGGTGCTTAGTTCGAGACACAGTGCGCGCGGATGCTTCGCTGACGCTTCTACTTGCTGGACAGTGTTCAGCCGCATGAATGACAAGCTTGTCAAGTGCATCGAGTCGACATGACGGGCTGTTGTGTTCCCAAGTGCACCGGATCGACGCGTAAAGGGCTTCGTTGTTTACGCTTCCCCCGCGACCCAGAGCGAAGGAAGAGATGGGAAGCCCAAGTAAAGCGGTATCACTGGAAGGCAACGGATAGCTCCTACACTTGCGAGGTAAGTGTCAAGAAAGTTTAGACTATCGCATCGTGTTTTTCATAAATAAAAAAGTATTCTCTGATCCTCGCTCACGTACCTATGTTCGCTCACGAACTAAGCACTGCACCGATGCTGAGTAGCCTATGGTTTGCGAGCGCGCGTCGCATAGGCTTTTGCCGTTTTGATCAGCGCAGTCTATGCGAGTAGTACCGTTATTTTAAGAACTGACGAAAATGCTTCGCCGCGAAATAGCCTTACATTAGCTACAAATCGTCATGTAAAGCACCTATTTTACTTTTTCACGGGAAGCACACATCGTGTGTCTCTTGTTTCTTTCTTTTTTCCCCCCTCAGTTTCTTTTTCGCTACTGGTTATTTGGGACTAAAGAACGCAGTGCTTCTTCTGGGGAGAGCGGCTGTTGTGTACGTGGCAAGCGAAGCATTGTGATTTGCTCTATTCTCAGCAGATATCTTGCGGATCTCAGGTTGTTACGTTATATAGCAGATTTTTTAGACGAATATATTTGTAGCGTGGTGCTCGTAAGCCGATGGTCATTCGTGCTCATTCCCGATCGTAGTGGGTACTGTGATGTTCTTTAAATGCCTGTGCACGGTATGCCCAGGTGTAGTAGAGTTAAGGGGCATCATGGGACCAAAATGTTTCGGCGCTTTCTGGCATGGTGTCTGTTGTAGCCTGTGCATTTCTTCGAAACCTGTGAAGCGAGGTAATACAGCATTACTTCAGCGAAAATTTATTTTTAAGCACTGTAATGGGTTCTCTGTATTTACAAGGCAACTTTTCATATCAATAATCACTTTTGTTGTTTTACTTGTACTTAGAAACACTTTCAAGAGGACCAGTACGAGGGAAATCGACAGGATGGGCGCCGTCTGTTAAAGTCAACAGCCCTACATCATCATGGACTATATTTTCGAAGTGAAAAACATTGCTAATCTGTATTTGACCGTCTTAGTTTCATTTACGGTTTTTGTACGCGATATGTATGCAGTGTTGTTTATTTTTTCAATGTAGTTATCAGTGTTCTAATGGTTATTTATAAAATGTTCTGTACTCGCCATCGATGTGTTTGGCTGATGCGACGTATTCGACGGTAGCTGATGTATTCTGGCTGGACATCTTGATTAATATTACCCGCGGTCGCGTTTTCTTGTTTACATTCTTGTTTTCGATTTATATTGTGTGTAATAAGGTTGATGTACTCACTTGAACCCCCCATGTAATGAATAAACTAAAAGAAAAACTCTCACTATCCCGAATTGTGTGTCGAGCCTACCTTGCGATTTTTTTTTATCTCGTCTTTCAACATAACCTTCAGGCGCCACACAGTACATATAATTTTTCATGTTTCATGATTGACTGTACTAGACATTACTAAGTAAATGTATTTTGTGCATCGTTTGGTTTCTTATATGTACTACGCAAGATTGACAGAGACAAGTTACGTTACATTTTTCTCTACAGCACTAACTAAGCCTTATTTTCACATCGCAGTTATTTTTACACCAGCTTAATCCTGTCAGCACACAGTTTTGTGGGCAAAAAAAAAGCAAAATTGCGCGTAGATATCGTCAAATAATTGCAACGAACGCGAAGAGCACGCGCAACGCAAGGGAAACTAACCGCCGTGCGCGAGTGGCTGGCTACGGTAAAGGAGGCGTGACGTGTAAACGAAATTACAACAGCGAAAAAGAAAAACTTCCACACACAGGGGGTCGCAAACCTTATATACCAAGCATCACGGCATGTTAAACACGGCATATACACGGCATGTTAAATGTAAATTGAATTAGGCACCTTGGGGCATGTTCCCGGCGCCATACATTTACGTCTTGGACCTTCGACGAGTTAACGGCTATTGGTTATAAAGATGTGCAGATGCGATACCGATAAAAAAAATCCTCATCAAGGCAAAGCACTTGGAAGTGCGCCGCGAGTAACACTATTTATGAACGCAAGCGTAGCTGAGTCTCAGCTCGTGTGACTCAATATGGCGGCGCCAGCGTGGTTGTCTCCACCCTGGACGGCGGCGCTGGGCATCGAGGCACCTTATCACGGACTACGGAGCCTACATGCATGTAGGCTCCCTATCACGGACTCACGGACACCGCGCGCGTATGGCGCGAACGCGGGGAAACGGGGAAACGCGAACGGCAACGGCAGCAGCTCTGCGCGTTGCCTCGTTATTGCTGCTACAATATCTTTCTCTCTCGCTCTCATTTTTTCTTTCTCTCTCCCGAGCATAGCGCGCGCCGCGCGCATGCTCTCCTTCCCTCTTCTTAACGTCCGATTTCAAGGCAACATATATATGCACGGCACGGGGAGGAGGGGAAACACACGCCGCTCCGCGAGATGGTTGCTAGGCAACGCGCGGTGACGTCATCGCCAGGAGCTGTTCTTGTTCGCACTACGCGGCGCAACCAAGCGCTTAAACAGCTCTGCTGTTAAAAGAAAGAGAGAACGAAAGAGAAACACAGATAGAGAGAAAAAGATAGAAACACAGAGAGAGAGGTGGGATTTGAAACCGGGTATTCACGGTCCGAAGGCGAGCGTCATACCCACTAAGCTATACACCCACGCTTGCAGAGCTTCGCTGCTACATCAGATTTCACAAGCATGGAACTGGCTTAATTTTTTCTATTTTTGATTGCCTTCATTCAATCACACCGAGATACAGTATACAAACATACCAGCACAGCATGACGCCAAGACGGAATAAAACGCCCTTATGAATTTCCCTCGTGTAAGCCAGCGCTATGAGGCATTTGGCGCGTAATCCAACACCACCATGGTAACGCCGCCACATGGCAGCCACTTAAACAAAGTGAGCGCGCGCATCTTCTAGCTGACGATGAAGGTAGAAGCAGGTAGAAGTTGCGGGACGCGTTCGTCGCGAATTCGTTGCGCGTCTGTCCTCGAACTATGGTGCTGTGGCGTGCATAAACAAGGTCAGGCACTTCGCGTCTTGGGATTGAACACCGGCATTATTGCTGAATAAAAAATCCACTTGCTCTAGAGGGTCCATCATTGTTGCTGAAGGCCGCATTCGTCCAAATATGCAGCATGTCTCTTGTTTAAATGTGCCATTTTGGCTTCCTGGCTCATGAAAGCTTCGCGTACATCGTAACGTCTCCCACATTGCGTCGGATCTGCATACCCTTTATAACACTTAAAATAACCTCTTCGGGAGAGCTTCGATTTACATAGATTCAATTCTGCGCGTTCGATCTACATGCCCCCCTCCCTTTTATTATTTTTTTCCCCCACTGTACTTCGCGCTACATGCACTGCCGCGCGTAGCCGCAGGACGTGTTCCAGGGGACGCCGCTGGAGCCGTGGTACAAATCTGGGATACTCAACAAGAGCGCCTACCCCGTCGAGCACCTGGCCGACGCTCTGAGGCTGGCGGTGTTGTACAAGCATGGCGGCGTGTACCTCGACACCGACGTAGTCGTGATGCGGCCGCTGGACTCGCTCCCGCCCTGCGTTTTCCAGTCGCCGTCGGTGAGCTGCGAAAAAGTGTTTGGAAATTTTCTACCATAACGGTTTTCGTACAGCAGCGGTGGCGTTGTGGTCGGTATCGAGGAGGAGGGGTGCTGTGGAGGGCGCTCTTCTTGAGGCTGTACGATTGAGTTCGATTTCGGGTCGGAATTTACGAGGGCCGAGTCTATAGAAGGCTGAACTGCAGTAAAAAAAAAAATCCACGCAGGAACCATCGAAAAAAAAAAACAATAGAAATAAGCGAATAGCCAGGCTAGCCACTGACAGACGTTCACCATACTAATTTGCTGTAGAAGTTGTTTCTCCGGAATTTTGTGCAGCGTATATATAGCGTCGACGTTCTTTCTCGATGCGCGAGTGATAGCGCTCTTCCACTTCGTCTTGGGTGAGGTGGATGGTTGATGTCAAAGTGCACATCGGCACCATTCATGCGGTCTTCCTGGACGGTGTCCCGTCGTCGAAGGGCACACTAATTTGCTGCAGATGTTCTCGGTTTCCAGCACCCTCGCCGCACCGAACGCGGAAAGTCGCACAACCGTCCCCTCGACGCTCTATGACGCGACCTCGCGCGTTAGGTCTGCAGTATTGGCAGTGCCACAGTATGGAATTCAGCATCATCATAACACATGGCGGCCATCTGAAAGAGCTAGTTGGTGTTAGCACGAAAGAAGTATACGTGCGATTGAGGCCTAAACTTCCGCAACACGTGGCAGGGGCGGCAGTTGTCCATATTTATAGCCGAGCTGAAGCTTTCAATGTGTTCATAGCTGCTCGAATTATGTATGTTCTGCGAGTACTACACTGCTCACGTCTTAGGTTGCAAGCTTTCCATCGCATGTTTGCTACTTTTGTCTGCAAACCACCTGTTGAAGCTGGGCGGCATGATAACATTTTCTTCCTGTTGAGAGCAGAGGCTTCGGCCTGGTTCACGTCCTTGTTATGCAACTTGTCTCCCGGCTATTATTTTTAACAGCAGAGCTGTTTAAGCCGCCTTAAGTTGTGCCGCCAGCCGCAAAACATCGCTGAGCGATGAGTCACCTGTGTCGCCTAGCAACCGCCTCGCGCAGCGGCGTGTGCTTCGCCTCCTCTCCCTGCTTGTCACATGTTGCCTTGACATGGAACGTTAAGGAGAGGAGGTGTTTATTATACATAAGAAAGAGACGCGTAATTCTGCAGCCCATAAGGGAGCACGGCGCAGCGTCGTAGGGGATAGGGGGAGTAGGAGGTAAAGAAAACGAGAAGAGAGATAGTTCAGGGGGCTCGTCCGCACATGGGTAGGCAGCAGAGGCGGCAGGGACCGGCAAGGGCACGTACGCTCAGCGGTATGCTGCTATCCCACTCGCCTCCACGAACTCCACGTTAAGGAGAGGGAAGGAGTGCATGCGCGCGGCACGCGCAATGCGCGGGAGAGGGAAAGAAAAAATGAGAGCGAGAGAGAGAGAGAGAAATAAATTGTAGCAGCACCAACGAGGCAACGCGCAGAGCTGCTGCCGACGCCGCCCGCGTTTCCCCGGGTCCTCGCGTTCGTGATTGCAACAGGCGCCTCTGGCGGCGGCTCGGCAGATTTCGACCAGCCACGCCCCGGCAAGTTTGGAGGCGCAGCTTGGCCGTGACGTCACCGGGGAGATAACGCTCGGAGCCGCCGTGAAAGCCGCAGAACTCCCGTTGACTCTGTGGCGAGTACCTTGACATGGGACGATCAAAGAAGATGCGGACACTCGAAGAAGGAGCCGCTCAGTCAAGCCGAGTAAAACCTGGAAGAAAAGCTAGGTCGATCACCAGCTCCGCTGTTTACTCCAGCCTTGCGCCACTAGTGCAAGTTGACCACGTTTTTTTCGTGATGTTCATAATCAATTTTTACGAAAAATGTTACAGGTTCGTTAATGCAACTACCGTCTAGAAATAGTAGCTTCACAATCTTTCAGAGATGTACGAACAGGAAGTTTTTACTTCCTAAAGACTCGCTTTAATATGGGTTATATTTTCACTGCCTCCTGCAAAGAAATTTCTGCTGCAATAGTAGAGACATTGTTCCCTGTTCCCCTTTCTCGTGCACCTTATTAGAGTGCAATTACTTAGATGTACCTAAGCATTTTCGGTGAATGATCCTTCATCCAGGTGTCAAAACTGTTCTTTAGATTACATTCGGCAACACTTGCTGTCAAAACATGGTTGGAGAAAAGGGGCTGTTTCATGTCGTGATCAACAAACTGTCATTTGTGTCCGCGTGCCGAAGCGGTTGATCACTGTTTTGTAGGCGCTAGGGATGCCATTTTCTTCTTGTACAATCTCCTAAAGAACACTAAAAATATGTTACACCATATGCAATTCCTTTCTTCCTTTCAAAAATTCACATGACGCTTCTTGTGACAGATTCATATTACTTACTTTGTGCAGTAGAATGTGCGACATGCATGCTGAATCATCCCGAAACACTCGCTCGTTATTCCCGCAAATCTGCTGCTTACGTTTGTAGTGTGTATGCTGCTCAAGATTCACCGCCGGACTGGATGTCTTTATTTGACCCCAGGATAGTTTACTCCCATGGCTATAACGAAAAAAAAAAAAAGTGCCACTGTGGCCTTATGGTTAGAGCATCGAGCTAGTGCGCTTGGGAGTCCGGGTTCAAATCGCGTCACGTACACGCTTCTTCCTTTTTTTTTTTTTTTTGAGAGTGAAGAGGAATCCACTGGGCGAGAACCCGAACGTCCGAGAGACAGACACAGAGACAGACAAGACAACAAAGGCAGAAAGACAGGTGTTCGCGCTGAATATTTATTTTTCTTAGAAAGAAATGGGAGATGGTTGAGCTCAATGTCTGATGGGTTTGGTGTGGGATGAGTCAGCTAGAAAGGCCGACGGTTTTCCTTCAAAAGGATGGCAGTTTGGGCGAGTTTCTTAACGTGTTCGTAAGGTTTTTGTTCGTCCTCATCTCCTGCACCATCGCGGTACGACGCCTGCAACACGGCTTACGCCATTCCTCATCACACGAGCGTTTTGAGTCGCCTGGTAGCTGTGAGGGTGCTGTTTATGCAACAGTTGCTTCGCGTGCTGCATCCCACCAACGTGTCGACTCCGTAAGAACAGAGTCCGAGGAATGCAACGCGCTACACATTTCTATTGCTTTCAGTGCTGCGCCCTTCGGGCGATATTGCCCCATTAATAAAATAAAATGTAGGTTTAAGTATACTAGGTACATTTTGTTGTTCTTTTGTAAAGCAACTTTCCTTTTTAAAGACGGATTAACGGCGCAAGGCCACCAGAGGGGACTGCTGACCCCTCTGGCGGCCTTGTTCTGTCCCTTCTGGTGGCCTTGCGCTGTTAACCTGACTTTAAAGCATGCTCTACCAACAAGCCCAATCTTACACCACACCTCTGCTTTTTAGTTGTTCTTGTGTGCTGCGTTCTCACGTCCTTATCCGACAACGAGATCATGCAGAGTGATACGTAGGACTACATGGTTTATGCACTTTTTCGGAGCCCGCTGAATAGTAGATCAGGTAAAAAATAACAGCGAAAAGACAAAGCTACAAAAAAAAAAAAAAAAAAACAAGGCGCGACTAGCAACTGCTAATTTTTCCGCGCGACTTGATATTTATACGTCAGTAAAACGCTAAGAAGAGGATGAGCCAGACGACAGCCTCTTTAATCCAACGTGCCCGGTCAGATGACTTGCTGGCGCACGTTTCTGCGTCCAGTGAGGCTAACGCTTCAATAATCACTCTTTCCTTGTTGTCTTTTATTCGCTCGATATATATACACTTCAGCTTGCTTTAACAAAAATAAATGAGCTCTTGCTTTGACGTGCTGGCTGTTACCACTGTTTATGGCTCTGTACTCAATAAAACCCAGCAGTCAGTGGTTTGCCGTTTGTGTTCCTTCTGTTTGTCTACGTTTTCTACTGTGGTCACTGTCACTAGACGATCAATGCTCAGTCACTTGATTGATTGATTGATTGAAAGGCAGCGATGACGGACAAGCCCACAAGTCTCGTCCGCTAGCACTGCCTTTCCAAAAACGATGAATCACCTACTCCTTCGATTAATGACCTTCTCTCCCCACGCACGGCAGAATGGTGGAGACATGGTGAGCAACGGTTTCCTGGCCTTCCACCGAGGCGACCCGTTTCTGCAGTACCTGATGGAACTCGCACGCCACGTGTACAGGCCACGCGAGTGGAGCTCCATCGGGCCCTGGCTACTGCGCCGGGCGACGCTGGCTCGCTGCGGGGCCAACACGGTGACAGTGCTGCTTGGGCGCCGATGCGGTGGCGACACGGGCTTCAAGGTGAGTCTCGCAGCGACAACTGCGATGTCACGGACGAATAAAAGAACTAGGAGGGAACATTAAGCAACAAAATTTAAACCATGAGAGGGCGGCCCAGTACGTGATCATGACGTGGTAAGTTTTAGTGTCTTCCATCGCCGCTCTCTCTCTCATACATATATTATTAAATGCGTAAGCATTTCTGCTTACTCAACGAGAAAACTGTCCGCCCGTGTGTCCGTAACACCATCGCTTTCAAGATAGAGCCCGCAGCCGCGAGGTGGATATCTTGCTCAGTTAACCCCGGTTATCAGTTCTTGGCAATCAGGGCGGAAAGGTCGGAGGATTGGGGGCGTTTACAACCCCCCTCCCTGTCGATTCGCCATTGCCCCATGTTGCTATATAAACGCAGAGGCATGTCGAGAGAAAATGCGCACAGAACGTTTGGGAAAGCAAGCGAATGAGTGCGCGGCGATTAAAACCTACCGAGAACCAAGCACACTGGGCAAAGTTCGCTGAGCGCAGGGCCATGTGTCGGGTCGACTTTGAGAGACAACAGCGAAGGGGCGCTGTGTGTTGACTGATGTATGTGCTCCGTGTCGTTGTACCTGCGCTGCTACCAATTAGAAGATGGCGCATCAACAAGCCCACCTGGATGCCCTCATTAAAGGGGATGTCTTCACGGAAGCTGACTTGCGAAGGCTGACTGCGTGACATGGTTCTTCCTTCTAGTTTACTTCCTTCCTCCATGTGAGATCGGCTCTTACTGTCTCTCTTGCATGTTCTGAGGACGGCAACATTTATTGACCCTTTTCGCGGCGCTCCCGTGGGCGCTGCCATGTTTGATCACGTGGTGACGAGCCCATTGCTTGCCTCAGCCGCCTCCGTTGCCTCCGCGTTTACAATACAAGCGTGTGACGCCGGTGCGGCGCAGCAAACCTCCGTTTCGACGCATATCGTAGACGGTGACTGTGTGGACGACACAGTCGCCGTCTGTTTTGGTTTTGGCCACAGCTTTAGAGGACATGTAAGTGCTTTCAGAGCGCGCGAGCACCGTATACGGTGCTTTTACTAAAAGCGGGACTGGAAATGTATTCCAAGATGTCCAAACTTTCCGCTTATGGATTAAAGCGGGATCAGTGTGCTCTTCGTTATTTATTTGGCAAACATTTTGAACCAGCGGCTTGTCACATTTCTGACTCAGTAAAGTTCCTCGGTGCGGCCACTATCTGATTGTTTATTTTCAGCGTAATCGCTCGCGGGTGTGCTCTGCTGCGATAGATTTGTTCTTGCTGCGCACAAAGCTTGGAATATAAATGTTCTGTACTTTGCGGTAGCTCGTAGCAAAGACGTATTATCTCTAGTCCCTCGCTTACTCTGTGAATCGTCACGAAATGTTCAGCTTCCAACATTCGTGTCTTGTCGGTGTAGTCGCCGTCACTCATGCTTCGCACATTGCTTCAAGTGAGTGCCTATTCACTTAATATTGATACGTTGGCGATAGGGTGGACGTAGGTTTGCGTGCGAGTAGAGGTGGGTGTGTGTAGATAACGTGCGTGAAACTTACTATGCCAAGTAAGTGGCACTACTTCCTTTTGTAACGAGCGGTACTCACTCTTAAGCGCCGATGTTCCGGAGTTGGAAGTCCTTTCTTTGGAGGTTAGCTATACAGCTCAGGCGGATGAATTATCTTTTTTTATCCTTGAGGAAAGCCGTGCATCACGAAGGGCGGCAACACAGGCAATTCTTATGTAGCAGCGGCGAGACAGGTCGATTGCATTCCAAATATCCGAATCACTATTTTTTGCAGCGAACTACCGCACACGTCTTCCCTTTATCGTTACACATTTTGCAGCATGAATAGGACAGAGTGTATTAGCGAACACCCAGTTGCATTTCCGACAGTTTATCACACAGTAGCAGGGCAGAAGCAGTAATAGTTTCATATTCGTGCGCATTCGCTGAGGCAACGTATGGCGCGCCGCCGAAAGCGCCATCTCGGTCCTCTAGAGCAAACTGCTCCGCGAAAAGGGTCAATAGACAAGTTTCAAAGCGTGACGTCGCGAAGATGCGGTGGCGCTGCCGTCACTCTCCGTGCTAGACTAATGCCAGGCTGTAATAGATGTTGCAAAACCTGATTAGCTCAAGCAGGCTAGGTGATCACATGTCGCTGCCCCGTTTCAAAGGGAATGCTAATAGAAATCGCCATCATCGTCATCATGCGGGCAAGAACATTATTGATTGTTGACGAGTGATTTCTTGAAGGAACATGCAAGATTGATAGATGGGCCCAAGTTTAAAACAGTACTTTTCAAAAATTCTTGATGAAAGCGGTGATCAGGTATGTATGTATGTATGTATGTATGTATATATGTATATATGTATATATGTATATATGTATGTATGTATGTATGTATGTATGTATGTATGTATGTATGTATGTATGTATGTATGTATGTATGTATGTATGTATGTATGTATGTATGCATGTATGTATGTATGTGTGTGTGTAATTAAATTAATTAAATTATGAGGTTTTACGTGCCAAAACCAGTTCTGATTATGAGGCACGCCGTAGTGGGGGACTCCGGAAATTTGGACCACCTGGGGTTCTTTAACGTGCACCTAAATC
This sequence comes from Dermacentor silvarum, assembly GCF_013339745.2. Taxonomy (NCBI): domain Eukaryota; kingdom Metazoa; phylum Arthropoda; class Arachnida; order Ixodida; family Ixodidae; genus Dermacentor; species Dermacentor silvarum. The sequence continues at coordinate 4,848,019 of NC_051160.1, forward strand.
TAAGTACACGGGTGTTTTCGCATTTCGCCCCCATCGAAATGCGGCCGCCGTGGCCGGGATTCGATCCCGCGACCTCGTGCTCAGCAGCCCGTGTGTGTGTGTGTGTGTGTATGTATGTATGTATGTATGTATGTATGTATGTATGTGTGTGTGTGTGTGTGTGTGTGTGTGTGTGTGTATGTATGTATGTATGTATGTATGTATGTATGTATGTATGTATGTATGTATGTATGTATGTATGTGTAAAAACAAGTGTCAACATAGTGATAATACACTTGATATTCGTCCACGTGTTTCTTCTGGCACAGTGTATTATCCGTATGAATAACCAACTAGCACGTACCTTAATAAGTCAACATAGTCGCTGTTCTTTCTGCCTGTACTACGCCCATTGGTTTACAAACATGCAGCCTCTTTACAAAGGCGCGCGTCTCCACGTTTAATTGTTAATCAGTGCTCTTCATCCTAAATATTGTCATATTATCTACCAAAATCTGGATGTTATGAGTACGTTTCCTCAAGCCTAAAGATTTCATCAGCTAGAGTAAAATTTACAGGAACAAAACGCAGGTTACTGCTACGGCAGATGCCGTGCTATTATTGTGTATTTCTATTTACAAAAATACCAAAAAGCGATAATTCCTATAAAAAATATGGATGATGAAACTTACAGCTGTTTAACTCAGGAAATGAAAAACGTTGCAGCTGCCGCGGTGAATCAGTGCCTTAAGTACTCTGCTGCTGAGCACGAGGTCACGGGCTCGATTACAGGACGGCGCATTTCGATTGGGGCGAAATGGAAGACCGCTCGTGGATGATATTGTGCTTTGCTTGCTCGTAAAATAACTCCAGGTGGTCCCAATTATTCCGGTTCCCTCCACCATGGTGTCCCTCATAACTCAACTGCGCAGTTTTCGGACGTTAAACCTCTTAAATAAAAAATCGATGTTGCTGTTTTGTAAACTGCATATGCAGATCGGACAAAATAGACTGTTTATATGGCTGATTATATCGTTGTCGACTGGTTACATGGTCAGTCACCAGGCGACTGACCCCCTTGTTTTTCGAGCAGGTGATGCCCCATTGGATGTTCCTGCCAGTTCCCGCCGAGGGCTGGGACGTGTTCTTCACCGCCAACGCCAGCCGCAAGGCGTGGCTCATGTCCGCCGGGAGCTACGTCATGCACGTCTACAACAAGCTGAGCTCGAGAGCGCACGCGGTCCCAGGGTGCGCCTACAGGGAGGCGGCGGAGGTTTTCTGCCACGACAGTATGCAACTTTCCTTGAACATCAACGGCATCTTCTGACAGCCACTCAGAAACAACTTCACCTGGCTATGAATTCATCTCCAGTAGCATATGCCAATTTCGCATGCGTACCTGAAGGTGACAGACTTGAGCGCCCGGCTGTAGACACGCTGCACTTTGTATAGTGCGCGTGACTGAACTGAACTTTCTTCCCTCTCTCTCGTTCACTTTCCATACCCACGTGTAGGTTGGCATATTGGACAAAGTTTAGTTAACAAGCTAACAACAAGTTAATAAGTTAACAAGTAATAGCACAAGACACAGGACAAAAGGAGGAGACAGACGAAGGCATATCCATCTTATTTCCTGGGCCTTGCGCTGTTACTAGTTTTTTTTATTCAACCTGCACCAACCGGCCCAAGTTAGCACTTTATTGCAGTTAACAAGCCTTCCTTTTCCTCTACCTATACGCAAACGTGGCGCGAAGTACCTCCACTGATTTCATCACACGTGCAAAATTCGGAGCCTTAGCCGTGTTTGCATTATAGTACGTGATATTTTGGATAGTCCATGAATCTTGCGTTCGATTAGTAGAGTGACTAATGCACAGCCTGCTTTGGACAGTGCTGACCACTATCCATCGTCCTGTGTGTGTCGCCCCGAATCAATTTAGCTCTCGCGATTTTTTTTTTTTTTTCTGATGCAGCACGCCAAGAGGCGGCACATGGTACAATGAACGGCTATGTGTTCCTGTACATGGCTCGTAAGCACCGTGACCTTCGTAGGAAGTGTCTTGTTCCTGCAAAGGCTGTTAAGACGTTTCTCCCGCTGTAACTTTATCATTGTTGAGCATGCTGTGAATGTGTTAACTGTTGAGCATACTATTACTGTGCTGACCGCTCAATCCACCAGGGCTTAGAAACTGGGCAGCTTTTGAATAGGAACAATCTTCCTTTCTCGCTGGTGCCGACTTCAAAGAGGTATTTAAATCCGCAGCCTGGTAGGCACCTTCATATGACCTATTCATGCATGCTTGTGTGTTCTTGTAGTCTGATAACCTTCTCCCCCCTTTATTTTCTCTGGGATATGCGGACATGCCCTCTTGGCGTTTTGGCATTTGGTTATTGACTGTTGACGTTGTTTTTCACTACCATTATCTTTATTAATTTTTTTCGAGGGCGAAACGCAAAAATACTCTGATTCTATCTCCCTTCTTTAGGAGTGTTTGAATAATGAAGTTCTCCAATAGGAATATTCCAAAAATACGTGCCTAGATTGTCGAATTAAACCACGAATATTGATCTGCTTCTACCACTAGAAATACGAACATGGGGACTCAAGGTGGCTCAAAGTTGATTTATTTCCTCCAATAACGCTTCATGCTATTTGCGAGTTCGTTCTTCTAGGGAGCTGTAAATGTACAAAGAAAGTGCGAACAGTCACTACACAGCTTCCTGTCGTCTGACAACGGATACATCGAGCGGCCGCTGATATATAAGCATGGTCTATTCTCCTAGCAGGCTATGCAGGCTTAGCAGGCTATTCAGCAACCTCGTCCGTGCGGCACAAGATCGCACATTCGAAATAAAATGTTTCAGGTTTGTTTTCGCATACTTCAGAATATCCAAAAGCCCTTCCTGGTGATTTTCTTTCTTTCTCTCTCTTTCTTTCTTCCTTTCTCTCTCTCTTTCTTGCTTTCTCTTTCTCTCTTTTTATCCCTATATAGTATGTGCCATTGAGCTTGGACCCTTTCCGCACTACCACCAGGATCGGCCCACTTTTCAGCGTGACACCACCACCACCGCCGAAACATGTGAGCCTATAAAGCTTCGCTTAAAATAAATATCGAAGTTTGCACATTTGAAAATCGATCCTGTAATGTTCGACATGGCATATTCGAAATGTTCATATTTGTCGCTTATGTTCAATAAATAAATAAATAAATAAATAAATAAATAAATAAATAAATAAATAAATAAATAAATAAATAAATAAATAAATAAATAAATCCGCAGAAACCATATATTAAATGTCGAATATTCCAAAACCACTACGTTTATTCACTGTTAACTACAGCGCGACAGAAAAATAACGGACAAGAACGACGTAAGCACACACCAACGACGCCGCGTGGCGGCGGCAGGCTTGAACCGTACGTGCTTGAACCCGAACCGAACCTAAACTGAAAAAAAAAAAAGGTACAGGTCGGACCCAAAACTGTTTAAGCATAAGCGATTCTTCGAAATATTTACTTCTTCAGTCGGCACACCCCACTAGTAGATTGTTACGACTCACGAGTTGCGTTGCGTATGAGAACGGGGAAAGACCTAGGCAGGACGTTTTCACTTCTGAACTCGGCCATGCCAATTCTGTCCCACGGCCGAAATTTCAGGGGTTCTACAGAATCACCGTTTCTGTTGAAGCTCCCGATTATACACTTATAGGTCCGCTTGCTACTATTACTTGATAAACCGTAAAACGCACACGCCATGATACGGAGAGTAACATCGACGGCGTCCTCGAGAAGGGAAAAAAGGAGAACCAACGAGTTCATCATTACGGCTTCTTGCAATTACAACGAGGCAACAACAGCCCTTAACAACACGGGAAACGTGCTTTTCATGCGCGCCATGGTTCAACTTACGTTTGGCACTTCCCAGTAGATTACAACTTTCTTCGATTTTTCAAAACTTACCCAGGGCACGAGGCGCGTGATTTTGATTTCTTTTTAAATGCGAAGCATTTCTTGCCGGCGGCTCTGTCTGTTGTCCCGCGGCGTCCCACACCCCCACAGCGCCTGCGCGTCCCCTCCCCCTCTCTCTCCTCTCCTACGTTCCCCTTTCTCTCCTCTAGGAATCCTGTACGGGGCGGCGCCCACGTCCCACACCCCCACAGCGCATGCGCGTCCCCTCCCCCACTCTCCTCTCCTACGCTCCCCCCTTTCTCTCCTCTAGGAATCCGGAGCGGCGGCTCGACAGGTGGTGCGTCAGCTGCATACCCCGCTGGGGGCGCCACGGTAGTTCCGCGGTATGAAAATGACGGAGCGCGCGCGCCTCATTCTCTCTCCTGTGCAGCGCCGCGATGAGCGCTCGGGCTGCTGCCGCGAAACCATCTCCCGCTCAAGCTAACCGTCTGCCCGCTGCTTCGCATCCACACATGGTTCCCTTTAGCGGGAGATGGAGTAATCTTTTCTCCGCTCTTAGTTACTGCAAGACTGCGCCATGCATAAGGTCGGCAAGCTCACATAGGAGGCGATCGATCCATCCAGACTCAGACCAACCCGGGTCGCAGAGCTCACTCAGAGTGAGTGCCACAGGGTAAGCAAGCGCATATTGCTACATATGTAAAGAAGAGAAGCCGCAAACGTGCACAGCGAGCACCGCTGCGTCGAAGCACAAACGGAAAGGGCGCGAACGCGGTCGCGGACGCTACATTGATCTCGACGGTGCAATGCCTGCTGTGCCACAGTGTAAGCGCATATTGGCACACATGCAAAGAAGAGACGCCGCGAGCATGCACAGCGAGAAGCGCAGCGTCGAAGCACAAACGCAACAACGCCCTATCGCCAGACGAAACGCGGAAGCTAGAAAAATATTTGAAAAGAGATTGAAACTAAGAACGCCGCAGCACACCATTGACATCTACACGGACGCTGCAATCACAAACGACATGACAAGCATGGCCTGGGTTAGCACATGTGCACCAAAACACAATGGCTATCACACATATCAGCTTCCCGGGGGTGCAACCTTGCACGCAGAACTTTTAGCTATATGGGGAGCGGTCAACACCATTCCCATTGACATGGGAGACATTGTAGAGCAGAGTGTTCGAAATAATTATCGGATCCTTACTGACTCGTACGAAGCGGTGGCCGAATTAACGGTGCCTACGACAGATGATGCTGTGGCCAACGACACCAGAAAAAAGCTAAAGAGAATACAGGACAATGGGACAAACTTTGAAATCATATGGACACCGGGGCACACCGGCACGGATGGGGGAAACGCAGCCGCTCACGCAGTTGCCGCGCAAGCGGGTGGGCTTGATTACACGTACAGCTCCCCACACTCCATTTCCTCGCCAAACCCCGCGGACCAAAACCCATACCTAAAGATATTGGCCGAAGGCTCTCCTAGCAGAGCACTGATGCATTACATTCACACTAAAATGAAAGCAGACAGTAAACGGAGACTATTAGAAGCTCCACCAGTACATGTGTTTGTCAAGGGCGGGCTTACTCGCACGGAAGAGGTTTTTTTGAACAAGGTTATGGCCAACGCTGCATACACACCACACATGCTTGATAAATGGCACCAAACCAGACAAGCTACGATTGCGAACACTTATACCCGATGTACACATTGCCAGGAGTCATGCAGAGAAGACTTGCACCACCTCATTTGGAGCTGTGCAGCTTTTTCACAAGGGAGATCCAACATTCAACATTTACTGCACGGAGACATTAGAACACTAGGAATTGGAATACGAACTAGCCCTGAAACACAGAAAGCCATTGCGACATATGACAGACAAAGTGGCTTGTTTCGAGTAGTGTAGAAGGGGTCGACCAGCCCATGCGAGAGAGGCGGAACTGAACATGCACCTGGGTCTGCATAAAGCGGGAGATCAAAGACTGAGATGAAGATGTGCCTCAGCCAACAATCCGGGAACCCACATTCCTTTCCCACCTAGTCCCCAACAGCGGCCTAGAGCCGTCCTCTTCCTTAACATGAAGGCTTCATTCATTCATTCATTCATTCATTCATTCATTCATTCATTCATTCATTCATTCATTCATTCATATATAAACGTTGGTTGCTATGCGGACGCGTCTCGTTAGGCCTACAGGCCTAACATTGTTGAAGTTCCTAAAATATGTTGAAGATTTCACGACGAAAAGGTGAGCGGCATGGTTAGCGGAAGCTCATCTCCGATGGCGAATAAGTGAAGTCCGCACCAAATAGTGGCGGTATTTCTGCTTCAGAGAAGATCAACAAGCTCATTTCTTCGCTCTCAACTATAAATCATGAGGGCCTAACGCAGCATTGTTCTCAGCGCCGACGGGAGCAGCAGCGCACACCGCTGGTTGGCGAAGGAGGCTTTTAGGAACAGTTCCTCAAGCGCGATTTCACCCATGTTGTCGACTAAGAAAAGTTTACCAGAGGCGCAATAATATAGTGCTTCCGCTCTTCTCTATAAGATAATGCCGGAGAAAAAAAAATTTGTCGCAGTTTCACCCGAAAGGCGATTGCGATAGCAAATTATTAGAGAGCTATACGGAGTAAGGATATGCGTCAGATGCTTGCCGAGAGAGATGCACTTTAGATTTGTTCTGACTAGAAAGCTCTCGTCTGACGCCATTGAATCTTTTTTTTTTTTTTTTTTTGGGGGGGGGGGGGTAGTTGAGGAGGTCAGCTGGAAGCAAAGATCAGACAGACTCACGGGCAGTTTTGTGCGGAACAGAAAAGTCTCTGAAGACAGGCATTGCGTCAACATCGACAAACAGCAACGTGATGGACACGGAAGATAGCACAGGCTCGTCTCTACGCCGGCAACTGAGCGTAAGCACTACGCCAGAACCACCCCAAAAATTTACCAAAGAGGCGATAGCAGCGCTGTTCAACCACATTACCCGGCGCAAAGAAACGCTTCGTTCGCCAGAATGTGCAGCACTAGCGATGGTTGGCGGATACTTATCGAGAGCTCTTAAAGTGTTAATGAGCGGGTGTCTTGCAAAGAATGTCTCAGTTTGTTGACAAAGCCCAAGCCCTCGGCGCCGTCAGATTCTCTGATTAGGCTTCAAGACAGAAGCCGTCTGCTGTATCGGTCAGACGAACTCGTAGTTGTGCTGAACTCTTTGCACAAGTATATATAGGTTGAAGTAGTGCTCGCTAAGCTAAGAATTTTTAAGCAGCCGCTGAGGGAGACTGCCGTGAATGCTGCTCAAGTGCTGCGAGAGCGTGAACTATGTAATTGTTCAGTGCCTGAGCATCACGAGAAGCTGTTTGAGATCATGGTGACAAAGTTCTTCCGCCCTCTATTCACTAATTTTGCGCTGAAGATAACGCACAAGAACGACATCGCAAAAGTTTTTTCACAGAAGCCCCTGTCACGCGAGCTACACAAACTTTAAATCCAAATGATGGCAATAAATGTTTTTGTTGTGCAATTATTAGAGCCGACATTATTTTTTTCCCACACTGACATACAAAACATATGTAATAATAAGCAGAAGGAAAATGAAGCTTCATAGTAGTACAGATGAGAGCTGTGGTTTTCCTTTTATCGTTCTTTTCTTTTGGAAGAAGCAATGCGCGGCGGCCTGTACGCTTCTGTGTCGGCGTTAAACGCCCGCAGATGTTGTCAAATAATAGAATCGGCACCGGTAAAAAAAAATAGCGTGATATATAGTTATGCTACAGCGCACGCCGCCGTAGAGCGTCCTGTATTTCTATTCTGGGGTAGCACCGCCCATCTGGGTGGTGAGTGACGGCACTAGGCGCGACGACCGGTTCACTGCGTTCTCCGCGCCGATGGGCAGGCATGAAGTATGACCAGAGCTACGGACGAGAGAGAGAGAGAGAGAGAGAGAGAGAGCGTCGGGAACGAGAGAGAGAGAAAGAGAGCGCACGTATATTCTAGGCACTATACCTAGCGTGCAGGAGCACACACGCTGAACGTTTCTTGTATGTCTTCTTAGGAGCACACCGCTCGCCCATAACTATGTATTAAACTTCTGTTATTATTGCGATAGCAATTATATGCACACTTCAACCGGATTTCTGCCGTCGGCGTCGCCGTCGCCGTGAGGTTCCGTATAGATAAAATCTGCACCGCGCGCCGTATGCCCGAGCGGAAGCGTGCTGGGACGCGCGCTATCACGGAGAGCGAACGCACTCAATCTCCCACGCGCATGCAACGAAGCGGGAAGCCAGCGCCGGAGGGAGCGGGGGGGGTCACTTTTACTGTGCCAACAACCGCGCTCGTCGCTCGACCGCACGGTCTCTTATCTCTCCCACGCGCAAGCAAGGAAGCGGGAAGCCAGCGCCGGAGGGAGCGGGAGGGGGGGGGGGGGGGGCGCACTTTTCCTCTGCCAACAACCGCGCTCGTCGCTCGCCGCACCGTCTCTTATCTCCACACGGCTCTGACCTTTATGCACTATGCGTTCGCCGCTCAGTTTCTGTTGAAGCGATAGACCGCACGTACTACCTTCGCCCGCTGCTGCGGCGTATATATGCGGTTGCTGCCAGCGTTTTGACAGTCGTTGTCTGCAGTCATTCAGTGTGATCTATTCATGTTTGTTTGTGCGCGCTCACACCACGCTTGTTCATTCAATTAGTAATAGTGGGCCACATTTTCCAGCGCACGCTACACATGTAATGCTGCCCGGATCGGCAGTGCAGCGCTACAGGTGTGTCCCTTCGCACGCGAGCTGCCCACGGGAAGCGCTTCTCATCAACACCACCGTTTCACACGCGCCTTCTCGTGGTCATCGAGTCTCTCTTCATGTCGGTATACTTACGCCGCAGCACACCTGCTTACTTAATCAGCTCATGTTTACTACAATTCATATTGTTACCAAAGCCGCTCACCTTACTTCGTATGACATTGCTGTGTTGCTATCGCATTCATTGCTTCGCCCTTAGGGCGAAACTGTGACATTTTTTTTTTTGTTCTTACGCTGCTTCGTCGGCGTTTGGTCGCTCAGTCTCGCCAGAGTCCTTCCATGTTTTTCTGGTCACGAAACTCCGCCGTCACGCTATGGGAGAGGTTCATACGCTGCCCAAAGCTGCCGCGACGCGGCGCCACTACGCATCGGAGGGCATCGTTCGCGTACCGAAACGCTTGCGCAGTGCGAGGCGAGCTGAGTGATCGGGTGCGTTCTGTGCTGCGCTATTTTATTGCGATAGCAATTATATGAACACTCAAAAGCAGATTTCTGCCGTCGGCGTCGCCGTCGCCGTCGCCGTGAGGTTCCGTATGACGTCATTTGGAGAAGAAATCGTCGCCGCGCGCCGAACGCTGTATGTGCGGGTGAAAGGGCGCGAGGGGCGCGTCTTTCACGGGGAGTGAACGCACGGCGGAGAACAAACGCGCGTTCTGCGCCGTGCTCGCTTAAGGGCTGCAGAAGTAGGCGTCTCTGTTCTCCTTCACAATCACCATGTATGTAGAGCAAACGCGCCTTCTTCCGACGAGCGAGAGGCCGTGGGGGAGGGGGAGGGAAGGGAGGCGACGTTTAGCTGCGGCACACTGTGCCTATTTATATCAGAGGCTCCGGCAACAGTCACCAACGCCGCACGCATTTTGAGCGAACGCGGGCAAAACGCCGATGGCGTCGACAACAGTTCTGCGTGTTGCCGGTGCTGCTGCATGTCCAAGTTTATACAGCTGATAAAGCTAATATCATTACTCCGTATAGCTCTTTACAAGTTTGCTATCGCAATTGATGCTTCGCCTTTCAGGTGAAACTGCGACAACTTTTTTTCGAGTGCTGGACTGTTTAGTTGAAGTGGCGGGGTGGGACAACGATGCCGAACACGTGTTGCGTGCCGGGTTGCCGTTCCGGCTACAAGGGCACGACCGAAAAGGTGTCGTTGTTCCGTTTGCCTATTGACAAGGAGCTGCGCGAGAAATGGAAGTGGGCCATACCGCGGCAGGAAGGTGGCGGTTTTAACTTCGAATGCGCGAAACATTTCGACGCCTCCGACATCGTCACTGCGTACAATTTCAACATCAACGGCGACGCCGTGTCCCTGGAGCGTGAGCAGCCGACGCTGAAGACTAACGCCATTCCAAGAATTTTTGAAGGCCTTCCAGCGTACCTCACGAAGCCCAAACCTATATTTGCATTATGATTTGTTGAGCAAGTTGTGTGTGCATGTTTAAGTAACAGCTGAAGAAGTGGAATAGTGGTATCTCTAACCAGCCATATTTTTTAATTGCTGTATTTGTGATGTGGCTACTTGTGTTCGTTTGAGTTGTTTTGCCATGTGTTATGAAATGCCTATGCTTTACACTTTCTTGTTTATAGATACAATCTTATGCATTGTGCATTTATTGCCATTCGTTTGCTGGTGTTTGTTTCCTGCCCCTTAATACATATCTCTCACGTTTGTTTTTTTCTTTATGCTTATTACATCAGATTATTATATCTTTATGCTTATTATATCAGTGCTTTTAACAACTTCTTGCATTGTGAATGGTGGAACATTCATGACCGGACACCTCTTTGTGCTGTTTGTATTTCGCTCCACTTATTTTGCATGATAAATAAATGATCATGCTTGTATGTTGTTTTTGCACCAACACGTTTTATTTCTTTTCTTAATCGAATTATAAAGCAGTTTTTTTTTATTTTTCGACCATGATAAGAATATCAGGACCGGTGATTACAACATTTTAACATCCTGTAAATAGTTGCGCATTAAGAACCAAAATACCTAGTCTCATCGCTTCTGCGTCGAAACCACGAGCAGCTTGAATAAGTGTTGGGCTTACTGACGCTTCTAAAAGACTGCTTGCTAAGGCAATTATAATTGCCTAATTACAATACAGCTAGTTTCAACTGTGCAGGTCCTAACACTTCACGTTCGCCTTAATCCGTTGCTAAAAGTCGCACCGAAGACATTTAGTAGTGAATTTTGTCTTGCATTTATCCTACCTAAATCTCATTCAGAAATGGCATCGTTTTGCAGAGAAATCTGAAGCGCTCGGAGCAGCTCAATTTCCTTTTCATTGTCATTAAGCATTCTACAGAAGCAGTCTTTTGCAATAACAATTTCATACTTTTGATCTCCGGATAAGATACTGCCCACAATTTAACAGAAAGTAAACAGCTGTGCTCGGTGAACAATCTGACGCTATGCGCAACGGAGAGTTGGCGCTTACTTGCGGGGGTGCAACAGCCCATAGGTTTTATCTGGTGATAAGTATGACCACTGGCGCTTTGTGCGAATGCGCGGTGTCTAATTTCAGGCAAATATTAAACAGCGCAGCCTACCGAAGTGTTGAGGCGAACGGCGATGACGAAGAAATATGGACCGAGACCGCCTGGCCGTGCACAGCGGACGCATTTCGACGGGGGCGAAATGTAAAACACCCGTTTATTTATATTTAGGTGCATTTTAAAGGATCCCAGGTGGTCAAAATTAATCCTGAGTCCACCACTACGGCGTGCCTCATAATCGTATGGCGGTTCTGACTCAAAATCCCAGAATTTTTTTTTTTTTTTGGTCCGAGACCGCCGCAAGCTCCATGTTACGAGCGGCTTTTTTTTTTCGTCCCGGGCGCTCATATCATGGCAGAAGACGCAATCAGGCAGTTATTTAACCATGTGGAATGTTAAAAATAGTTACGTGAAAGTAAACCGACGGTTGTGGAAGTTGAGAAAGCTAGAATACCGAGGCTGCCCCACACACAACCACAGCGGTAGCGGCGTTCGCATGCCCTCCCATGCACGGTCGCGCCTCTAGCGGCGGGCGCTGGCTCTATATGAAACTGAGGCGGCAGTTTCGTGACCAGAAAAGCATGGAAGGACTCTGGTCTCGCCAAGGATGGCACGCCGGCTGGGCCGTCTGTGCGTGCACTTCAGCGCAAGCGACACGCTGAATTCAATCATCCAATACATATAGCTAGACGGCAGGCTGCGAAATCTCAAGCTAATGCAAAATTGGCTGCTGAAACACTGGGGCAAAGGAAGGCCAGATTAGCACGTTATAGAGAAGCTTACCAATCGTGGAAGCGTGCATTAATGAAGCACTGTGTGCATATAGTTTTTGCAAAACCAAGCCAAACAGACCTTTCGCTCGTGATGCGTTTAATTGACTGAGGTTAAACCTCAGCCAATTAAAAAAAAAGACAAAACAAAGGAGAATGAATCTATCATGAGTGCACCGACACACCATCTGCTCCAAATTAAGACAGGACATCATATCCAAGATGACATCAATTGCTCTAGAACATTCATACTTTAGTTTTTCCCAATTAATTGCAAGAAGGGTAAAATCACCCGTCACAGTAGCATTTCTATCAGTGGGCTACATGCGGTCGTACAATTTCGACAAGTACATACCGCCTGCACCGGGAGAGTGGTACACTGCACAAAGAAAAATTTACTCCCACAAGAACACACGTTCAGCAACAAACTTTCATGATCAACGATTTGCTTGCTCACCGGCATTGCAAGGTGAGTGACGCCTCCTCCTCGAGAACCCCTGTCACGCAGATGCTAGCAGTATCCAGGTGGTGCAGTTTCATTATCGAAAATACCATCATGAAGCCAAGTTTCACTAATCACGCAGACACGCGGGTCGCATAAGAGTAACAGAAATTTCAATGCATCCGTTTTGTCTACCACACTTCTGACATTTAACGAAATGAGGCAGTACTGGGGACACATTCTGCGACGATCGCCTCGGCGATATCAACGCCTTCGCGTGACGTAGTGCTCAACCAGCGAATCAGTTCATCTGATTTTGCTCAACCAGCCAAGCAGCGCGCGCGTGACGGTGATACTGTCGACGAGAGTGATCGTCGCAGAATACCTCCCCTGGTGGACCTTCGATTGCTAGCTCTGGAGCGATGGGGCGCTTTTGCTTGATAGTACTTTGCGTGTCATCGTCCCATACGTAAAACTCGTTCTTGATGCGCAACTTATCTTTTACCAGACTTATCATTTTCCCTTCGTCTTTGTGTGCACTTGCGCTGGCCAAAGCAGCTTACGTTTTCGAAGCGTGTCCGCACAATAATCATTTTGCAAGTACTACATGTTCATACTTTTCAGATTACGCGCGTTGCGTTGCACTGCCTCTTTTTCCTCTCTAGTCCTGGAAATATAAAATAATGGGCCTGCTTGCTCGAGCTTTCCCAATCGTCTGAACACGACCAACTGAAGTGCAGCTCAAGCCGAATTTTTCGTGAAAGATTTCTTTGATGACTTTGTCGCTTAAGGCCGAGTCAGACTCATTAGGGATGCATGGGAAGCCAAATATCACGTGTAAGCTACTGCTACGATTTTCTACGGCACTTAACGAGCTTAACATACGCTGACTCTTGAGTGTCTTGAATTCTGGAAACTGCCGCCCGTAAATCAGCGTTGGCACTGGCCGCCTGGTGGTTCTACTTTTAACAGAGGAGCTGTTTAAGCCGGGCGTAATGTGTGTGCTGAATCCAAAAATGTGGGCCAATCCTGGCGGCAGTGCAGAAAGGGTCCAAGCGCAATGGCACATACCCCTGTGAACTAGCGAAACTGAGCCTGAGTCTTGATAAGCATGGTTGGGACTACTTAAGCTTAGTCACTCATCGATAGATAATTGATAGCCATTCAATAGCTGATCGGTAATCGATCAATAATAAATAAATTCCGAAAAATGCTGGGGATGACTTGGTAGTGCTTAGTCTAGCCCAAACACGTGGTCAATTACCTTGCGATAGCCAATGAATAGCTAATCGATAATCGACAAATAATCAATAAATTCCATAAAATGCTAGGTAACTTGGTAGTGCTTAGCCTAGGCCAAATACATGGGAAAACTTGGAGTACGCTTAAGGTTCGCCTTTAAGAGTGGAACGCGCCAGCGTTATTGGACGCCGTTGACGCCAACACCGACACCGTATTTACTGCGAGATGGGGCCCGATCAAAATATAGAAAGGCTCGGTTTTGAACACTTCCCTCAATGTTGCCTAGAACTAAAGTACAGTAAAACACCATCAGAATTGGAGGACGCTTAAGCTTCGCCTTTAAGAGTGGAACGCGATAGCATTCAAAGATCCCTGGCTGCTTATCAGGCTTTTTTCTCGTATATTCAAATTACAATCCGACGCTATTACGTCTGTAGGTTGTGGTTAAGTCGTACTTTACGATTTTTCTGACAGATTTTACTTTGAAAATTCAATTTTTGTTCACTAACGCCTCGCGCCACGCGAAGGGCCCACCCTGTCGGGGTGGTTCGGGATGATGTGGTTCGGCATGGTTATTTCCGCCAGACGCTGATGCTTGACGCCAACACCGACGCCGGATTTTCTGCGACGCGGGGCGCTTAACGCTGTCGCGTTATACCTTGCGATAGCCGATCGATAGCTAATCAATCAGTAATCAATAAATTCCGGAAAATGCTGGGGATGAGTTGGTAGTGCTTACCCTAGCCCAAATACGTGGCCAATACCTTGCGATAGCCAATCGATAGCTAATCAATAATCAATCAATAATCAATACATTCCGGGAAATGCTGGGGATGACTTGGTAGTGCTTAGCCTAGCCCAAAAGCCAGGACTAGCTGAGTGCCCATCAGCTCCGCTGTCTCTATAGCATTGCGCCTCTAGTGCAAGCTACGCAAATGTTTTCTTCTTATTTTGGCAAGCGGGCTTAAAAGCTTGATATCCTATTTGCCGTTTTCTCAAGACGGCTCTTCAAGTCAGCAATGTCAGCCCTTATAGATTGCTGTCCGTCCATCAATAAGCTTCTGAAACTTTTCAACAGAAGGCCCTGGATTTCCTCAATGCCCCCTCAGAGTGGCAGTTTCCAAGAAGCACACTCGTATGCAATGGTAATACAGGTTTGTAGGGACGGCAGAATGACTAGAAATCAATCATCACTGCGTAAAGAGCAGGGGTAAATAACCTGCACGATACGAACAAGTCGCATGGTTGGTCCCAGTCGACGCGCTTCGCCGTGCCCACTGACGAGACCCACGTAAGGCGCTTGCTTTATGCTGTTGGTGCCCACTGACGTCACGAAGCCCTGTTAGCCCATGGAAATGGAACGCTCGTGACGTAGGGCCCAGCACGGTTGTCAGCGAAATCTTGCGTCATCAACGGCAATACTTCACGTGTCGATAATACTCCGCTGAATGGCAGCAGCAGAGCGTAAGACAACTGTTCTGTACTGTTGGTGCACGCTGACGTCACGAAGCCCTGGTTAGTCCATGCAATTGGAGCGCTCGTGATAATGACGTAGACGAGCGCTCGGCGAAATCATGCGTATTCAACGGCCAAATTGCTACCTCATATTTATCGTAGCCCCAGAGTGATCCAAGTTTCATTAAGGTTGCGTTCCGCTTCCCCTTCATCCTCAAAGTTTTTTGGTAGGTGTTTCAATAAGTAACTTCTTAGTTTATGGATGTATACACAAAGCTACTTATATATTATTGAATTTGAGCATGGCCTGCTGTTGAATTCATATCACGTCATTGCTCGTCTCTTCATTAAAGAACACAATTCCAGATTTCTGTGCGCTAAAATAAAGGCTTAGATGGGTCGCTTTATTGTGAAGTCTCTGTGAATCCTCTGCATTGTCCGCTAGCAGCCCTATGTCGTCCGCGTACATCACCCACAGACACATTCTGTTGCATCATTCGCCTGTTACTTGTGTGAGTGATAGGGAAACTGCCTCTATACTTAGAGGATTTCCATAGAAGTGATTTGCCAAGAACTTCATTTTAATAGAGCGGAAATAAAATAAAACGACACAACACGAAGGAGTTACAGGTTTCAATGAAGTTTTTATTTGCTTGTCGCTTCGGTCTGTTTTACAACTTCGCTCAATATTAAAAGTGCGTTTTGAATTTTGATTTCACGTCCACAGGCGTGTCCTATGGACACTCAACCGACGTACGATGTTCCTGCGATCATGGCAGCGGTGAGAGACACGCCGAGAACGTGCTGCTGCACAGCTCGATGAAAAGCGAGACGTTCCCGTCGAAGCTGAGACCAGCGATGCGTGTGACTCAACGCGAAGTGGCTGCCGCATTATGCATCGTTCAGACTACGGTCGTGAGTGGCGAGCGAAACATTTTGCATTGACCTAACATCAAACACATACGTGCTCAGTTGAGCTGCTCGGTGCACTCTGGCAAAGAGCAGAATTGAACAGCGTGACACAAAAGGAACCACGAATTCAGCCAGCATTCCGTCCTTGTGCTTCCTTCCGCGATCTATATCGTGCTCTTAACTATAGGACACGAATGCGAATAGACTTGCAGCGATGTTTCGAAAAGCTTGCCACCGGATTCGTATAATCCTTATCTTTCATTTGCGTTTTTATGTCCCTTTTTTCGAATGGCTAACTATGCCAAGTTCAACAAGTAATTTTACGCTCATATGAGCCTGAGATAAGGGTAATGAGTGATTTTTTTTTCTGTTTGTTTCTGACAAAGCAATACCTGTGCTATGAGAGAAGATTTAGTGGAATGCTCTGAAATAATTTCGGTCACGGAGGTCTCCGTACATGAGCGTTCTACGTCAGAACATGGCCGCTTAGTCGGGAATCAAACCTGCGACCAAAACGAGCCACGTCATTACCTTAGCCGAACTACACTTTTCTTTACAGGTTCTTTGGAAAATGCGCGAGACGTCAGCCGACGTCATGACTTTAACGCACTCTGACGTCGCACGTTAAAGAAGTCCTGTCAGTCACGACCGTAGTGTGAGCGCAGCCGACTCAGCCGGTATCGAGTTTGGTTTCGGGTAGACAAACAAAACTGAGAGAAGAAAGAAAAAAAAAATGAGCGTAGTGTCGACCTAAACTGTAGACCTTGGGAATCGCATTTATGAGCCTTCACATCGTGACTGCCCTGCTCAGAGCTGAAAGCGACGACGGTGAGTGGAAAAAGAAGTACAAAATACAGGGTTGTAGGATTATTCGAAATTTTTTAATACTTATCACGTACTTCCGTTTTGAATCGAAGTTTTTTTTTCAAGCCCTTGATATTCGATTTCTACGAACATTCAATTATTCGATCACCAAAACATTAATAATATCAAATAATAAAATATGCGATATTAACTATGACATTAGCGATTTTCGAATATTCTACATTCAATGTATGGTTTCTGTGGATATTCGAATATGAATATTTCCGAATATGCCATATCGAACGTGACAGCATTGATTTTCAAATACGCAAACTTCAATATTTATTTTTCTTCAACTATCCCCTTCTGTACATTCTGAAGTGTGCAAAAACGACGCTGAAAGCATTTGATTTCGAATGTGCGATCGTTTGCCGATTGGACGGGGTCGCTGCATTTAATCTACATTGCCTGTTAAGAAAATAGACAATGATTGTAGGTCAGCGCACCCGTTGTAACACAACCAGAATCTGTGGTGACCATTCGCATTTTCTTTGCACATTAACAGCTTCCTAGAAGAACGAACTTCCGAATAGCATAGAGCGTAATGGAGGAAATAATCAATTTTGAGCCACCTTGAGTGTCTGTGTTCTTTTTTTCTTAGAAGCAGGACAATATTCGTTGTTCAATTCGACAATCTAGGCACAAGCTTTTACGATATTCACTTTGGAAAATTTCAGTATTCAGACACTCCCAAAGAAATTAGATAGAATTAGAACCCGCTGTCCCGTCGACCTCAGCTCTGAGCTCAAGATAGCAACTGAAGCGGTGGGTGTAAAAAGAGTGAGAGGGAAATGGAGGACAAGAATGAGGAGAACAAAGAGAAAAAGAAAACGAAAACATACAGCGTTCACTGCCCCGCGTACGCTGCCTCGTCTCCTATAAGGGTCTTTCTATGCTATATTAAGTGTATATATAATATATAGATATCTTATATCTATATAAATTTTGTATCACAATTCGCCAACATGGCTGTCGCCCACGCACACCTGCTACGCACACAGCCTCGTGGTGGAAAGGGGACGCAAGTGGAAAGGAGGGTAGAGAGGCTGTAGCACGGGCGAGGGCATTAGCCATGGGGAGGATGCACCGGTACACAACACAATAAACCCACACGCACTCACGCACGCCTTAAACGGGTCCTGCAAACACCTTCCGCCGGAGTAGTAGTAGTTGAGGTTGAGGAAAAGATGCCGGAGCAGTCGCTTCTTGCAGAGCGTGCCGCTTTCCCTCTCACCTGTTCAAGTGATTCGAAGCTTACAGCTAGTCCAACAAGGGACACTTCAGGTTTAACAAAATAATTTATAGGCTACACTTCTGGAAGTACGGTTACGTCAGTGCTAATGTTAGCAGGGCCCTAGTAGCCAAAACAGGACGCACGAGCAAGAGAAAGGTGGCGACGCCACTGCACAAGTTATTGCCTGTGATGTCACAGATACGTTGGCCACTGGTTAAGTGGTCACCAATTTCACTGAACTTGTACGTAAGCAAAGACTGTGTGGCAACATTTGCGGGGGGGAGGGGGGGGGGGGGGGGGTTCATGCACCACACGAGAGTCCAGACACGAGAAAACACGGCGAAATACATGACGCCACAGTGATGTCACAGGTGCTACGGTTTTAGTGGGATATATGATAAAAGTGTAATATGGCATTCATTTTTACTGCTAATGTTTTTCCTTTTTTTTTTCTGCACAAAGCAAGCAATGCAGACACAGAATGAAAAGCAAGTGAAATCACTGATGTCAGAGTGGCGTCATCGGCGCCGCAGCTAGGGCACGATATTTAAATGACAAATTTGTCATTTTCGCTAATAACCAAACCTTTTACCGAGAAAAATTGCGAATATAAGAGTTGTTAAACACCGTCTTACTGGTCTAATTTTGATTTAGCGTCTCTTTCGTGTCCTTAAACCTGGGTGCACGCCTTATCGAGACGCTCGGCCATTTCCGTACACCCATGTGCTTAACACTTAAAATTTCTTACGCATACCCATTCGCTTATTCTGATAGAACTGTTATCTCTCAAGGAAGTCTGCATCAGGTTTGGTAGAAATTTGTCCCCACCTCGTTCGTGCTAATATGCTGTCCCGAAGCTTAGGCCATCCCTGGTACGCATTAAATGACTGATCAAGATTCAAAGCGACAACCTTGACCTTTCTCGTCAGTGTACCAATTTCAGTGATGTTTCCATGACGCCCAGATGACCCAATACGTATTACCCAACAACATTCCTTTTGATATTTTTGTTGCTCTCCTTTCCTTTCTATGGCTTCGCACACCAGTTATCAGCCATGACACTTCCCTGTCATGTCGAGTATCTTGCTGGGTCATTCTCCTAACACAGAAGCATCGCATGGCCGGTTCTCAAGCGAACTTCCAGCCAAACATCTCTAACAAAATTTAACATCACCGATAGGGCGCACTAGAGTGGTGGCGCTCAAATTACCTCTGGGCTGATGGAAAGGCCTCGGCTAATTGATGAAAATGGTTTGGTTGATTAATAAGATGCAAGACGTTTTCATTATCTTTCTATTCAAAGCAGGAATAGCATAAACATTTCATTTTCTTTTCTTTCCTTTTTTCACCAATGCATTCGTGAGCGCGTTCTCTACTCTCGTTCAAAATAAACGTCCAATGGTGGCCTTCATATTCGATGACGAACTGATGTGAATCCTGACGCAATCGTGTCCACGAAATGACGTAAGAAAGCGCAGGAAGGAGGTGTTGCAGGGCCCATTTAAGACACTGAGCAAGAAAGAATAAGAAAAATATAAAAAAAGGCGACGTACACAAGCTCGATGTACACAGTCACGCAAACAGGCACACTCGCAGGATTCGTTGACGAGAGAACAAAAAAGACAAACAAAAACATACCAAAAACGAAAAGGAAAAGCAAAAAGTCCTCGCAAACGTGGAATGTACTTGTGGCATTAACGCCGACTGAGCTTTCGGGTTTTCGTACAAGGAGGACATATATATGTACACCGAAGGTATTTGAAGGAAAATGGAATAGACTCACCACTCTATCGGGTGTTGACAAAGTAGTGTTTGAAAACGCTGGGTACAAAGGGGAGTTGAGACCAACGGCAACAACAAATACTACAATACGGGGCTCACCATGAAAAAAAAAAAAAAAAAAAAAAACCAAAGCAAGGAAAGCCGTGTCACTGGGATATTTGCACAATCTTTTTTTTTTGTTTGTTTCGTTTTCATCTTCGCGAACGCGGACCATCGCGCTCACGTAAAGAAGTTGCAACAGACAACTCTTTGTAATTATACCGAGCCACCGGGACGTACTCGCGCAAAGTAAAGCTAGGGCCGCCCTCCGCCGACGCGAATCGGCGTACGCCCGTTGGTCTTTTGTTGTGTCCAAAGTGTTCGCAGAGGGCGCCGCAACAGTCTCATCAAAAGTCACACATTTACACACCGGCACGCGCACGGAAACAGCCAGAGAACAAGCGGGCGACGAAACGGGTTCACAGGATTGCCGAGAGGTCGCGCTACGTGTTCGGCTGCTGCGAGTACCAGGCACCGTTGGGCTTGCCGTACAGGTGGAATCCGCCCGCGTAGAGCTGCTGCTCCTGGGGTGTCGCGTAGTCCAGGCTTCCAGGGTGGACGAGCACCTGCGGCTTGAGAGGCAACTCGGCCGCGGACACGTAGTGGCGCATGTGCGGCATCGCCGCCGCCGCGGCCACGGCCGCCGCCTCAGAGAAGGCCGGGCTCTCGGCGAGTCCCAGCTTGTTGTCGCGAGGCGACACCGACGACGGCGGCGTGACGGCCGAAAACGGGGGCGGCGGCTCGACGTAGCCGGCGTACGGGGGCAGGACAAACGCGTCGGGCGTCGTCCATGGTCCCTCGGGGGGCGTCGGCACGTCTCCGTAGTACGTCGGCCGCGAGGAGGCGGCGGACACGTGCGACCCGGACCGTATGACCGACTCGCGGTTGACGTACAGCTGCCGTAGCAGCGTCGACGCTGGCAAGGGTCCGCCGGCGGCGTGCGGCGACGCCCCGGAACCGGCGGCGACAACGCCGGACTGGTGGGGTGCCCCGATCCACTGGATGGCCGCCGAGCGCGCGGAGCGCACCTCGGGCAGGTGCTTCTTCATGGCGTCCTCCAGCTCGCGCACGGTGAGCCCTTCGCCGGTGGAAACCTGGCCGCTTCCTCCCCCCGCCTTCCAGGGCCGCGACAGACCGTCGGGGCCGTCGCAGGAGTCGTCGCCGTTTCCCGACGTCGGGCCGCCCTGGGAAGAGACGGCGCCGGCGGACGAGGACGACGCCGGGTCGTCGACGACCACCAGCGGCGGTTCGGAGGCGCGCCCGTAGCCGTCCGGCGGTGGGAGGCTCCGGGCCGGGCTTGGCGGCTGTAGGCTCGACGCGCGGCTACCCGGTCGCGAGCACTTGGGGCTGGCGCGGCTTCCGCCAGCCGCTTCGTCCGAGCTCCTCTTGCGCGAACTCTTGGTGTTGCTGGCCGGTGCGGCCTCGTAGCGCGCTGGACTAGCTGACGCCGACGGATGTTCGGCTCCCTCCTGCAAGCAAAGAAATGACGTCATTACAACAACTGTGTTTAGGCGCGCTCTGAAGGAAACTGAAGCGCTAGGGCAGAAAAAAATAGCCGGCAGAGTATTGTCGTGACCGCTTTGCTCAAGTGCATATATACCGGGTATCCTTCTTCTAATGCATCTTTCTTAATACGAGTTGTGGTCGGTTGTCAGCACATAACAAAGAAAGCCTCACATGCTGACCAGGTTAACCATGGCAATCCGGTCAAGACACATGTTTCGCGGCGTAGCGAAACACATTTATCGATTGCAACGTTTCTAATAGGTCAGTGGAGGTGTCACGCATGGCACGCGTAAACGGGGCAAGCTTAACGAGCACTAGATATATTAAGTTAAGCTTGGCTAATGCCACAAGTGTGATTGTGACCAGTGAAATACCACACTGTGAGAGGAGGCGCGATAAGCCAGATAGGAAGTAAAAATGAAAAAGGGGTGGTGGCACAGTCTTAGAATTCCAGTACAAGGACAGAGTGCGGTGACATCATAGATTTTACAGCGAGTTTTTGGTGCCACTTACCAGGAACAAAAGAAAGAATTGAGTTGCAATGTAAAATAGTGAAGATACAACTTCGCTAATTTGTTTTTGCGCATAAATAAAGAAGGACACATATACGAGAAAATGCAGCGGAATCGGATCAGTCATCGGTGCCTCAATTTGTGAGCGCGATATTCAAAAGAAACTTTCGTACATTGTCCATCCCCTCATCTTTTGTCAGCCATTACGCCATAATAAGTCTGCCCTTCATTTTGTCCGCTAATAAACAGGCCTTTTAAAGAAAAATAGAGTTTTAAAGTGGTCTATCGGCCTATGCCAATTTTTGAATTTTTCTTGAATATCAATTTGACTGACAATAAAGATGTAACCTGTCATCGTCACTTGCTAAGAACAAAAGAAATAAATTTGGGGGTATCTTTATTATAGAGGTATAATGTACTCGTTCGACGAACTTGCAGCTCGTAAAGTTGCAAGCTTAGCTGGCGAAAACTTCACATACGTCCTAGAGGTAGCTTGACCCATCCTGTCATTTCAAATAGACGTAAAACACAGCAATGCTTTCATCTAATTAATTCTGGATCGATTTGAATTGGCTTTATTGAATTTCAGAGGGAGCTTCAAAACCCCAGTTTCCCAACTGATTGCTAAATACAGAAATGCCCTCAGTAGAGAACTGCGGAACACATTCGAATGAAATTTGCTGCATTTATGAGAGAAGGCTATAGACTATGCTGACTGCACAAGCAGCTTTTTAATATATTGCCTCAATTTCTGTTTTTTAATTGCAACATAAGCAACCCAAAAAAAGACTGAGGCAGAAATTTTATAAATATACAACTCAGTACTAAAAACAAATGTCGCAGACAATAAAAGAATGTTCCAGAACCCCGGGGGAACTAATACTTGTCAACGGTCTTCGCACAGGCTATACTCAACAAAACTTAAATAAGAACATAGACGTTTCGCCACCCATGCAGATGGCATCGTCAGTACACGAATGGCCCAAAATTACGAGTGCAGCACAAGCAAAATACTTTCGTACGTACAAAAGCACGTACAAAGTAGTACTTTTCTACGAAACAGCTGGCAGGGAGAGACAGAAAACATTTATTGTTAATGAGGAGGGGCGACTTCCTCGCAGGTTGGAGCCCTTAATTCAGGGTCCCATCGGCTCGCACCACCCCGCGTGCCCGCTGGATCAGCCGTCGCTGCTCTTGCGGGTCTAAACTGGTCAGCGAAGTCAGGGAGCCACGGTTAGAATTGCACGCGGACCGACCACGACGGATAAATTCGGGATTCAACTAATTTTCTCGGGCCCCATAGGTGGCGAAAAGTGTATGTTTTGTTTTCATTTTTGTTGAGTACAGGCAGTGCAAAGGCGTTGACACGTACAAAACGGCAGTTCTGTAAACTGCGTCTGTTCTAACACGGAAGAATGTAATAATAAGTTTAGAGCTTCTGTTACAATGCGTACGAGAGTTTGGCAAAATTCCTACTTACAAATCAATTATGCAGGGTGTCTCAGCTAAAATGGACCGAAAATTAAAGGATGGATCATCTCATATGAACACATATAATGTCTTTGCACTTTATGTAAAATCGTTCTGTTGTTTGGGTAACCTCCTCGAAAGTTGTTCTTACGAATTACTCGTATGCTTCACAGCGATGTAAAATATGTTGATATCGTCAGCGTTAGACTCCCCAGTAGATGTAGCTTACTTAAATGCTACATCTGTTTATTGTGCAATGTTATGAAAGTACAAACGTGGTGCCTTAACTATTCTGAAATATGAGAACTTGCGGCAAGGTTTTTATGAAGTATGATGCTCTAATAAAATTATAAGTGGAATCTCAATTATACGATCACGGCTATTACGAATTTCCGGATGATACGAATTTTTCTGTGGTCCCGGCCGAGCCCCATTACTTTGCAACGTGCTAAAGAACGGTTGTTACGAATCGATTTTCGACCCGTGTCGGTTGATACGAATAAACGCCACCCCTCCGACGGCCGCGAAAGAGAACAGGGCCGCGATTTTGTAACGATGCCTTATGACTTGTTCTATACTAGTCTTATCAACCACCGCTCACGGCCGGCTGATCCCGTTGATAGCGTGAGCGGACCGTCGCTCTGACCACTGACAAAGCGCGATAAGCGTGACAAGGCATTATTGCTGGAAATGCATCGCTACAAAATACCGGCCCAGCGCGAATTCACGCGCTTTCTCCCTTCGTGCGGAGGCGCGAACGCGGCGCCGGACAGCGCGGAGGCCGCGATGCGGTGGCGCTTTTGTTGCTTTTGTGCTTTTCCTTTTGTGCAGCGAGCGAAGGTTCGTGCGGTCTATCGCTTCAACGAAAACTGAAAACTGAGCGGCGTAAGCACAGCGCCTACAAAGGTCAGAGCCGTGTGTAGATCGCTTTCAAGATACGGTGCGCGCGACAACACTGACAGTCGGTACAGGCGCGAACGCATTTGTTGGCAGAGTAGAAGCCGCCCCCCCCCCCCCCCCTCCCGCCTCCCCTCCCGCGCTGCCTTCCCGCTTTGCTCCTTTCGCGTAGGAGATTGCGTCGCCAGTTTACCCTTGGGACCGGTTGCAAGATACGCATTTGGTTCCACAGCACAGCGTCGCCCCCCCTCCCTTCCATACCCCCACGGCCTCTCGCGCGACGGAAGTGGCGTTTGATCTCCGCTGTGCGTTCTCTCCGTGAAGGCGCGCGTCCTCCGCGCACTTTCACTCGCACATGCGGCGCTCGCTCGGCGACGATTTTATCGCCTTTGGACTCGTGCTCCACGTCTCTTCCGTATCGCCCTCGTTGATCTCTCCCATCGGTGGGCGCATCTCGTTGAGAAGCGCGCTCGCTACAGCCTTTGTCGGCGAGGTTTTCCCGCGGAAGCCGCATTATAATCGGTATTTCGTCTCACGCGGCTGCACTGTAAGCGGTATGCGTATGCGTGGAGTTCTATGGGAGGGTAAACGGGAGTCGGAAAAGGCCGCGTTGTGGCCAGTTCTGCACTATAAACGGTAACGTTATAAGTGGTCTATGCTGTAAAGGCTTTTTACGTGCGTGTGCCTGAGTGAGTTCACCTCTGACTCTTTAATTTAGCTAGTTTTAATTGTGTTTCGATGATACGAATTTCGGCTAATACGAATATTTTCCGTGACCCCGTGAGATTCGTTTCATCGAGGTTCCACTGTAATAACCATGTTTGGTAGAATTGAACCTTCCGCTTTAAATGCAACAAATTCTATTCACATCACTTTAGCGGTTGTCTAATCAACTTAAACAGAAATTTTCGAAATACAAGAATGCTCTTATCTGGCCATTGGTCAATCAATATAAAATAAATTTTGTTTTATTTGGAGTCCTGTGAGCGGCAAATTTTAAAAATTCAGTCACTCAATCATAAAGAAATTCCAGAAATCGGTCAATTATGTAAAGATCGAAGCAACAAGCTTGCAGCTGCATAACTCTGCTGTGAAAATGATGTCGCATTTGTATAAACTATGTTATGAGAGGGTCTAAAGTTTACATTCTACATGGCATTGTCATCACTGTGCATGTGACATTTGTAAAATACATATTCATATATTATTTGTACAACTTCTAACGATGTTAAGTTTGCCCACTTTAGACTGTCTAGTTCAATTCAAGTTTATTCAATTATCACATTTGCAACTTCAAAACATCAATGTAAGTAAACCTATCACATTTTCAGGGATGTGCATCAGCACATGCATGAAAATGTGATAGGTTTACTTACATTGATGTTTTGAAGTTGCAGCACATCCCTGAAAATGTGATAGGTTTACTTACATTGATGTTTTGAAGTTGCAAATGTGATAATTGAATGTTCCTGCACTTTCTAACATTTGCCATTTATTTTAATTTAGTTTAGAGTGCAACTAAAAAAATCTACTGGTAATAATGGGTAGACTGTGACTGTTTTTAATGCAACAGTTTTCTTTAATATCGGTTGATTTATTGGTTTTCTAAGGAGATCACTTTCGTGTTTCACTTATATTTGAATACGGAGGGAAAGAGGCTTTGCTCTTACCTCTTGATGCACAGGTCGGACTAATCTAGGCTAGTAACATGCAGCGTCAGTAGAGTGCTAATTTGGGCCGGTTGGTGCATACTTGGGTAAAGATGAGGCACTCAAGAACACAACACAAAGCAGGCGACATTTGTGTCATCTGCTCTATGCTATCAGAACTGCCTTTTTCGTGTCGTCTCTTTTACATTCAGTTCTTTAGCGCTGTTTCTCTCACATTGTCTTTTCTACCTTCTGTTTCCTTCTCGAGACACCTGCTCCATGTTCTGTATTTAAGTGCTTTGCTTATTTACCCAAGCATGCAACGGCACAAGAATGCTTTTCGTTCAAAAGGTCATGCCCGTGGGAGTGCTAAATTATATGCGTGCGGCTTGGCTAGGAATAGGAGGAACTTGGAAGTCAACAAGACAAAAAGTGATGCGTGGAAGCTGCCGTAATACAGCGAATTCAAACAACTGTGCAGAAAGACCGGACGGATGCTACGCTTTCTATTTTATTCGTGAGCCCAAAGGCTGAAATATGTGCACATACATGTGCCTCCGCACAAAGTCAAGAAGTGCGCAGGGAGATCAACACATTATTTGAGAAAAAGAATCTGCAGTTCTCGCTTTTCAAAAGCGGTACGACTAAACATATCCGTACGCGTCTCCACAGACAGTTTTGGGTGTGGGATGTGCAAAACTCTCATGCGCTATAATACAGCGGGGCCAAATTGTATATGCAGGGGACGCAAATGGTAATATTTTGTGGGTTACATATGCACATTACCTTTAGGATATAGTGTTGCATGGCTATAGTAGTTAGCTTGGCACCATGGTGCAGGGAGCCTTCATACACCCACATGCTCAAGCGCTAAGACAAGCAGTAGGCGTGCGCGTGAGGGCTCCTTATCATGGTGGTGCGAAGGGCGCCAGCTGCAGATCAGAATTTATCATTGCACTTGCTTTTCGCCGAGCTCGCGGAATATAAAATGTAAAAGTAGGTTTTCATAGTCTTATCTCACTTAAATATGAGTGGTGATTTGTCACCATTTATTATTACTTTTTTGCTCCGAAAATATAATTTTTGCATATAAGTGAAATGGAGTAGCCGGAGTTACACTCCTTCCGACCTCTCCAGTTCGACCTCACTTAAACCTACCTACATTGTCACCGTTTCGAAGTTGTCTTGATGATGTCAAGACTGACCAAAATGTCGGCCCCATTGTGGTTTCTGCGAAAGTGGTTTGATTTATGCCTACTAGAATGCACCTGTTAGAACTCTAACATGTTACGTCTGCTGAATCCTTACATGTAGGCATTTACTATATTTACTGGATCACGTCCCCTAGATCTCTAAAAGACCACGCCTAGCAGACGTTTATGGGTGACATCTACTAGACGTTCACGGTATGGATGTACTAGATGGCGTCACATCCAGCTTGTACATGCGCTGGTGGTGCAAAATATTTTGTTAAAACTATTCACGAGAAGTTGAGTAGAGCTGGCCGTAGCCATTTTTCGTGCGTCTACACAGAAGGCTGAAACACTACACTAAAGTTGCATAATGTCACATGTTTTGATTATTCGTAAGAAAGCATGTGCGATACAGAATCTGCATCATTCGTCTAAGTGATATGGGAAATCATATGTAATTACGAGGATGCATAGTACTACATGTCCTTGTCTTGGTGATGATTAGAATGGTTTGCAGCTAGAATCCGACACTTACTGCATTGGTTGTCTGAATTCGTGCTATTATGTCTATCTGAACTATTTGGCAATATGTCATTTTGAGGGATAGTGCAGTTTCAGTGAGAAGTGCTGTTCTGCGAGGAGACAAAAGACAAGTGCGAGGGTGTGCTGGGTGACGTGCTCAGAAGAGTGGAGGACACGTGTGGAAGGTGCTTAATTGAAAAGTACTATCAACAGCATCACCATCTGACCTGGTAGGCATCCACGTACGCGTGGCAGGCCATTTGTACGTAGTTCGAATCGGACCGCCTCGTTCCCCGAATCTGCGTACAGCCAGCAGGAGCAACAATACTGTGAACATTCGACTCTCCACATGTTGTATGAGCCAAGTGAGACATTCGGTCAATCTAATCAATCTAACAATAGAAACATCTATGACAAAATCGACGATTCTGAAGACGAAATCACCCACTCGGCCATGCTAAACGGTTATGAGTTTGCGTAATATACATTGCCCGGGTTTTGCCTTCTCAAACGACAGGCCTGGCCATCCGACTGTAAAAGCGCTCTTTGTTGATATCCTCAACACTATGCACACGTTTTGCGACTTTACAAGTCAGAAGGCCCAATTGCAGGACGAAATTATCTTCTCGACTCAAGTGACTGCAGTACACGAGGCCACCTCGAACAGACAAGAGCTGCCATTTCTTTCTTGTGCGAGCAGTAGCGCAGAATGAACACCCTGACTGCTGTTTACGAACCCACACATTCGCGGTTTAGTGACATTACTTCCACATTTAACTGTGCCTAGCACAAGTTACCTAAGTCGCGCTAAGTTCATCAAAAAGGTTGAGTTGTACATGATCGAATGGTCACAAGTGAGTAAAGGAAAAGAGTCGAGACCGATTTGAACACGACAAGGGCAACTAGAATAAATATGTGAAAGTCTGTAGATGATGTGAAAGCGACAAGAGTGAAATAGTAGAGGCAGGTCGACATGGGATAAACCAGGGGCAATCGATCCCACCTTGGCATTCCTGAGTGAGTCGAGCTTCCCCACAGCGCCCAGCTGCGTCAAGTGCTGCTGCTGCTGCTCGGCGGCAGAGGGAACATCCTGACTCCCTCCCAGAGCGGGGGTGGACGATGGCGGCGCCTCGTGGCCCTTTGGAGAAGGCTCGGCAGCACGGCCCGGCGACCGTTCCTCTGCAAAGCACAAGCACAGGAGGAGCACATGGAAAAATATACATATCACATTGACACCAATCAGTAAAAAATAATTCCACTTACACTGACAAAGGTTTCGAAATTGTAATTTCATTTATTAAGTGCAGAAAGTTAATTATTACTGAGAGAAAGTGCAGGCCAAGCTTCTATCTCATTTCAATTTCGCGACAGAACCTCAGCGCCTTTAAGTCAGTGTGATGACGCACATTTCAAAGCACTTTCTTGTATTTGGTAGGCATTCTGGCAGAGGAAGAATGCTGCAGCAATGGAGATAGGGACAATGGTTAAGGCACAATGAAAACAACACGGTGCGCTGTACTAACAACTGATTTTCTTCTTACGACAGACAAACATATAATATACTGGAACGCATTGTCACCTTTGACGATGTGTTCCATAAAGAAACAAAGGATGGCAAGAAATAAAGGGGTCACGCACAAACAATTGAGCATGCGCACAGTAAATTTACTTTATCATGGATTTTTTTTTATGTGCACCTGAAGCGGTGATTGATGAGCAGACGTGTCAGCGACACCGCATGCAAGTGGCACCTGAACTTGCTATCGAAAGCCTTTTTGGTCTCAGTTTCGTGCGAACAGCCCATAGCTTCTTTTAGCCTTTCATTTTTTACGGCGAAGCTCTTTACCTCTAGTCCCCATATGCATCCCTCGCATGCGCTCCCAGAGGGGGTACCCTGGGTGGCTTGCATCGTATCGTGGACAGGAATGGAGACGATACAATTGGACAGAAATGGAGACTATTGTGCACTTGCCTGCGCTTCTGTGGTTATAACGCCACGCGCGGGGGGTGCCGGCGCTGCTGGAATGGAGACGGGTAGGGTAGAGGGGGAAAGAATGCGGCGACGGCGCTGCAGCAATGGAGACAGGTAGGAGTGAGGGGGAAAGGGTGTGGCGCCGGCGCCTGTGTACGTGGCCTACGCTTCTGTGGTTATAACGTCACGTGTGTTCCTGGGGAGAGGGGGAAAGAGTGTGGCAACAGCGCTGCTGTAATAGAGACGGTAGGGGGAGAGGGGGAAAAGTGTGGCAACGGCGCTTGTGCACGTGACTTACGTTTCTGTGGTTATAACGTAACACGTCAGAGATGCCAGCGCTGCTGGAATGGAGACGTGTAGGAGAGAGAGGGGCAAAGTGCGGCGACGGCGCTGCAGCAGTGGAGACAGGTAGGGGTGAGGGAGAAAGAATGTGGCGACAGTGCTGCAGCAATGGAGACAGGTAGGGGGAAAGCGCGTGGCGACGGCGCCTGTGCACGTGCCTACGCTTCTGTGGTGATTACGTCACGCGCGTCGGGGGTGCTGGCGCTGCTGGAATGGTGATGGGTAGGGGAGGGGGAAAGAGCGTGGTGACGGCGCCTGTGCATGTGGCCTACGCTTCTGTGGTTATAATGTCACGCACGTCGGGGGTGTCAGCGCTGCTGGAATGGT
This sequence comes from Dermacentor silvarum, assembly GCF_013339745.2. NCBI lineage: Eukaryota > Metazoa > Arthropoda > Arachnida > Ixodida > Ixodidae > Dermacentor > Dermacentor silvarum. Next base: position 4,878,344 of record NC_051160.1, read on the forward strand.
GGCGGGTAGGGGAGAGGGGGGAAGAGTGTGGCGACGGCGCTGCAGCAATGGAGACGAGCAGTGGGAGAGAGAGAACGAGTGTGGCGACGGCACCTGTGCACGTGGCCTGCGCTTCTGTGGTTATAACGTCACGCGCGTCGGAGGTGCCGGCGCTGCTGGCACCAGCGGTTGCGGCAGATGCATGGGCGGCGCAGTGAGCGCGGCGGCGCTTGTGTTGGCGTAATGTGGTGCCGTATGAAATAAATTTATGATTTCATAATGTATGCAGCCTAAACAGCATCGCAGGTAATCCGTCCCCATATGAATATTGCGGCCCCACGAATGTTTTTAAAATTCTTTTTTTCCCCAGACAAAGTATCTTAACCCACAGCATGAAGGAAATGGTGTGGTGATAAGGATAGTTCTACAGTAGAAGTAGGTCGAAGGGATGAGGGAACTTGAATCTCTCACCTCGTGGTTCGTTGTCCGGCGTGGATCCCCTCTCGGAATTGCTCGGATCGTCGGGCTTGATGTCGCCCAAGCCGCGCATCTGGCTGCAGTCCATCACGCAGTGCTCATACTCCACGCCACTGCGCACGGAAGAGAAATCGAGAGGGAATCAGTAAACGAAATTAGAAAGCGGTGTTGCATCACAATATTATGCTTACATATTTTTCGAGAGAGAGCGAGAGAGCAAAATGAAATGTGGGAATTTTGACTAGGCCCTACGCTGGTAGCAAACCAGACTGCTTACCAGGGAAGAGCATTTATGAGGACGATGAGATACGAGAAACTTGTAGTTATGCCAGTTTACGGTTGCCTGCAGCCACATAAGCCTGTCGACTTACAAAAAAAATATGCATAGCTCAGCTGAATCCCTGCTCGTTCGCTTACAAGTGTTTCAAGCTTATTCGATCATCTAACGAGCGTTATCCGGTGACAAGTATTTCAAGTTTAGCATTCGTCGCACGGTTAATTTTGTTGCTCATACAAAGAAATATTCTTTTTCACTGTTGCGCATGGCGTTTTAATGTTTCCAAGGCGAAACCAAAGTAATGCATAACGGCTCCTACTATGCCGGCCCTTTAATGCCACGGTGCAGCGTCTAGAACACCTGGTTCGCGATCGTATAGTCATGAGTTCGAACCCAGCCGGGGACAAAGATTGCCTTGTAATTTGCAGATAAACACATATGCAGCTGGCCGTGAGTGCCTCGCATAATGCACAATATTCGCACAATATTCTATATTGCATAATAATATAGAATATTTCCGTGAATCGTTCTGCCATGTGCACCATTACTAACACCTACTAACCTTCCTATCCCTTCGTCATTCTTTCAGAAAACGGCAGACATTAAAAATTGTAGCACCCTTATGGGTGTATAAATGGTGCTTGATTTACTCCATCGGTAACATAAGAGGTAGCTTGAGCTCAACGCCAACTCCAATTACCCTATTCAAATACATATAAAACGCAGAAATGCTTTTGTGAGACAACCCCTGAAGAGTTTTGAATGAAATTTGTTGCATTCAGGAGAGAAAGTTAAATGTTAATGATTGTGGGAAGCAAGATTCCGATATAGGGCCTAAAATTGTTTACATAGATTGTCGGAAACCGATAAGCTTAAAAAAATAGAAGCATGAAATTTGCAAATCCATAACTCTGCACCAAAAACAGATATTGCAGTTCTGTGAACTGCATCCGTTACATCATCTCACGCGGACAATTTTGGTATATGAATTTACAGCTTACGTGACTTTGTTACAATGTTTACAAAGATTCGCCAAAGTTTTAACCACATAATAGCAGTTTATTTCAGAGCGGTGTATAATACATCACTTTTGTCCACTTTAGATGTATTATTAGGTGCAGTTTACAGTATTGTGATATCGCTTTTCATCGCTGATTTAGAGTTGTAAAATGGATAGCTTTATTTTTTTAATAATTTTTTAAAAATATCAGTTAAACCTGCTTATAACTAACCTCTATATAACGAGTTCCTGGATATAACGAAGTTTTTCTATTCCCCGCCGTTACTCCATAGAAGCACACGTATTTGAGACCTCTACGTAACGAAGTGGCAGCGGGAGACCCCCTCGAGATAACGAATTTTCCCCGCCGACAACCTACAGATTTCGCCCGAAATTTTGTAACTTTTGCACGAGCAGCAACCGGAAGCACCTTCTCCGCCGCGACGGAATGCGAAGCGAGCGCACGTATGCGTGCGTGCGAGCGTGTGCGAGGCGGGCCTGCATCCCTCGACCCGGCGATCTTGCATCCGCGGGCCTGACCTTTCCCCATTCAAACCTGATCCTGCCGCTTGCTGCAGCTGGCCTAGCCCGCCAAGCCGGCACTCTCCTTTTCCCTGCGCCGTGCTCCCTGATGGGCTGCAGAATTAAGCGTCTCTTCCTTATGTATAATAAACACCAGTAGTAGTAGTAGTTGTACTCTCCTTTTCCAGTTGATGTTGCCGACGCGCTGGCAGACGCTGTGACAAATCACACTCGATGAGCGCGGACATGCGCTGTCAAACGCTGGCGGCGTGTGGAAGCGCCGCTGCAGAAGCGAGCGAAGTGACCTTCGTGCTGTTGTCTATCGCTTCAACGCAAACTGAGCGCCCAGAACACACACCACGCACAAAGCTACGAGCCGCCGACACACCTACACTGAGTATAACTGTGCCCCCAACGCAGATCGCTTTCAAGATACGACCAGCGCGACCGCGCGCCGCCGCGCAGTACGCAGTAGATGCCAGAGTACAGTACAACGCCGCCCGCTATCCCTCCCGCCTCGCTCCCTCGCCGGTGCCTCGAGCGCAACGGAAGGAGGCGTGCTTCCTCCCTGCTTTTATTGCGATAGCAATTATATGGACACTCAAAAGCAGATTTCTGCCGTCGCCGTCGACGTCGCCGTGAGGTTCCGTATGACGTCATTTGGAGAAGAAATCGTCGCCGCGCGCCGAACGCTGTATGTGCGAGTGAAAGGGCGCGAGGGGCGCGTCTTTCACGGGGAGTGAACGCACGGCGGAGAACAAACGCGCGTTCTGCGCCGTGCTCGCAAGGGCTGCAGAAGTAGGCGTCTCTTTTCTCCTTTACAATCACCATATATGTAGAGCAAACGCGCCTTCTTCCGACGCGCGAGAGGCCGTGGGGGAGGGGGAGGGAAGGGAGGCGACGTTTAGCTGCGGCACGAAGTGCCTATTGATATCACAGTCACCAACGCCGCACGCATTTTGAGCGAACGCGGGCAAAACGCCGATGGCGTCGACAACAGTTCTGCGTGTTGCCGATGCTGCTGCATGTCCAAGTTTATACAGCTGATAAAGCTAATATCATTACTCCGTATAGCTCTCTACAAGTTTGCTATCGCAATTGATGCTTCGCCTTTCAGGCGAAACTGCGACAACTTTTTCTTGCTTGCGCGCGCGAGATTTCGACACGGTCGTCGGTTCCCCTCGTACGTTTTATTGCGATAGCAATTACTTGAACACTTCAACCGGATTTCTGCCGTCGGCGTCGCCGTCGCCGTGAGGTTCCGTATAGATAAAATCTTCGCCGCGCGCCGTATGCCTGAGCGGAAGCGTGCGGGGACGCGCGCTATCACGGAGAGCGAACGAACTCAATCTCCCACGGGCAAGCAAAGAAGCGGGAAGCCAGCGCCGGAGGGAGCGGGGGGGGGGGGGGGGGGGGGAGGCACTTCTACTCTGCCAACAACCGCGCTCGTCGCTCGCCCGCACCGTCTCTTATCTCCACACGGCTCTGACCTTCGTATGCGCTGTGCATTAGCCGCTCAGTTTCCGTTGAAGCGATAGACCGCACGTACCTCGCCCGCTGCGGCGTATGCGCTTGCTGCCAGCGTTTTGACAGTCGTTGTCTGCAGTCATTCAGTGTGATCTATTCATGTTTGTTTGTGCGCGCTCACACCACGCTTGTTCAATCAGTTAGTAATAGGCGGGCCACATTTTCCAACGCACGCTACACATGCAATGCTGCCCGGGTCGGCAGTGCAGCGCTACAGGTGTGTCCTTCGCACGCGCTGCCCACGGGAAGCGCTTCTCATCAACACCACCGTTTCACACGCGCCTTCTCGTGGTCATCGAGTCTCTCTTCATGTCGGTCTACTTACGCCGCAGCACACCTGCTTACTTAATCAGCTCATGTTTACTACAATTCATATTGCTACCAAAGCCGCTCACCTTACTTCGTATGACATTGCTGTGTTGCTATCGCATTCATTGCTTCGCCCTTAGGGCGAAGCTGTGACATTTTTCACTCGCACATACAGCATACGGCGCGCGGCGACTGCGTTATCGCCCTTGGACTTTATACGGAACATCTATGAACCAAAACCAATTTTAGGGCCACAACGCGTCATAGACACCATCTTTAGATAGCAAATACGGATCTCAAGAGCCATACTTTTGCTGGCGGAAACCGAAAATACGTCATAGTTATCGCCCCCGACACTTTGGGCGGCCAATGCGATCGTCAAGCCACCAAGCCAAGCGACATGAAAAGTAAAAATGGTCGCTCGGCCAGGCGCGGGGTGGCAGTTCACAGTATGATAGGGGACCGGTCCCACAGTTGCGACGCAACAGCGGGGTTACCAATGCATTGAGTTCTATGGGAGCTGTGCCGGGACCGGCCGTAAACGACGTAACAGCCGGGAAAACGCAGCACCCATCAACATAACAGCGGGGTTCTACTGTAACACTATACGACGCTACGACGCCATCGTGACGCTCGCTCTTCGTTTCCGATGCCTCGCGCTTGTGCGAAACGACACGCGTTCACGCATCCGGTACCTGGTGTGACATTCCAAGGATGAGTGCTTCGACGAAAACGGAAAACGGGCGCGCGTTACAATCGAGGGCGCGTTAGAATCGAGTAAATACGGTAAGCGTTTCTTTTTCGAATTTTCGTCCCGAACCTGCATATAACGAAATCCTCTTGATAACGAAGTTTCTCGGGAATTTGTCAATTTCGTTATATCCAGGTTTAACTTATTGTAATTTTATTTTCAAAAGATTTTATTAAAAAAATAGGAGGTCTAAGTCAAAAACTCGCTTGAAACAGTCGCTAGGTTGTATTTTTTTTTCAACAGATCTCATCAAGTTCGGTGTATTGGTTGCCGAGAAAAATGATTTCTCTATTTTGATAGGAGCTTCCGATCTAAAGCTTCCTTTAAAGGCTCATTCACACTAGGCCGACACGACACCGATTTTGGTATGCCGACTGTTGGCGACAGCAGCTCACAGGTCGGAAAACGCTGTTGCCAACGGTTTAAAGGAAGGGAACGCTGTCGCCAACAGTCGGCAGACCAAAATCGGTGTGGTGCCGGCCTAGTGTGAATGAGCCTTTAAGGGTTAGATTGAACCGTTTTCTTTTTTCTGACGAGATTTTGTAGCAAGTATAAGTGCGACAGAAAAACTGCATGAAGTAAACTTCAATATCTATATCACTCTCCTGTCAAATATTTCGGTGGGCACGTAGAGATACACACTTTTCAATTACGCCTTCTCCCGTTGCAGGTCCACTTCGAGCTCGCTGTCGTATACAATAAGCAATTTTGTAACCTTAAATGTAAGGGTGACAGCCGTTGGACAGACTAGCATCCCTAAGGGGGTAGAATTTTTTAGAGTGTACACGTACCTGAGGACGTAGTTTACGCAGATGATGCTCTGCTCCTCGGAGTTCTTGTTGTTGCAGATGACTGTGGCACAGGTCTGCATCCAGGTGAAGCCGCCGTTCTTGTTCATGATCCGGTAATAGCCGCTCATCACTTGGCCCTTGTTCATCACTGCGTGGCGGTGAGGAGGAGGCGTCGTCATTATGCACCCGACACGCACGTCCCAGAGCGCACGCTGGGCGCAGATGTAAGGACAGCGGGAAGACACTGGCGCCACTGTATACTGATATAAGATGATTGAGGCACCTCACGCGGTTTAGAGGAAGGCGTTAAGCTGGACGCCAACTCATATTTACTAATTTTAACGCAGAAATAATCTCACCAGGCTAATCACGAAACCTAACTGAACAAAATTCGTTGCATTAAACGCAATCATGGTAAAGCATAGCAGCTATTCGGAGACAGAAAAAGAAACGGAGGAAAGGCAGTGACGTTAACCAGAAAAAAGGAAGTCCAGTTTACTACCCTGTAAGGGGGAGGGAATTTAAATAGATAAAAAGGAAGAAAGGTGAGTAAGGAAGCATAAATCGCCGCACGAAATTCTGAGGCGGCACAAGTGTCACTCTCACAGTCTATCTCGCCGGCCCGTACACCGCAAGAAGCGAACTAGCGCTCTAGCTGCCTTTAGCGCATACGTCTGTTGTCAACACTGCCATAACACATTTTGCCCTGACCGTGGCCCTCCATCCAGCGTCTCTAGCGCGATACACATCCCCTGCCTTTCCGTGGGCAGGTACACCGACGTGCGGTGGTTTCATTACAACCGCATTTGTCACAGGTAGTGTGAAAAACATTTCTACGCTTTGGGGCCTACCTTATCCCCGAATAAGTATCGTCATTTATCTTGTGTGCATTCTTTTTCGTTAATACTACGCCCCCAACATGCCGTCCGTGACCTGAAAGTATTGGGTGCGCAGCGTAAGGAAAGACACGCAAGGTACGACTATTCTTCGGTGACAAGCTAAGCTCTGAAGAGTGACTTTTTTTCTTACAGTATAGGACTCTGAGCCATTCCACTAAGGAAGGATTATGACTCGGTAAGCACGATACGAAGCCACAGACGGTACAACAGAGTTTCTCCACACCTCGATAGTCCAGGCGGAAAAGAGATGTTCCAAGTCAGGAACAAGTCAGTGCAGGCGACTGTTCGTGAAACTAGGCACTCAATTTTCTTACTAGATAAACTTGAAAACAGGGAGCTTTTGTGAGTGTAAAGCTACGACAAAACAGTCTGTTGCTCATGGCACGCTTATCTATGTGGCGTCATAGGTGGTGTCCAAAACCTGACGTCTATGACGTGTTTCCGGCTCCCAAAACTTCTAACGCCGCATGCATCTGGCAAAAGCATCGCCTTCGATATCTGCATCTGTTATCCTGACGACGCCGTCAATAGGGCGTGGATTTGGGCACCACCTATTGCTTACTCTTTCAGTAGAACGAGCCAGTGCCTCCTCTATAATAGAGGAGGCACTGAACGAGCACAGCGTGCGACGCGGATGCAAGACGGTCGACTCACGGTCCACGTGACACTTTCTCAGTTTCTGCACGTCCTGCCCGTGCACTAGGGCGTACAGGTTCCGGCCGGCCAGGTCCTCGGGGCTGTAGTCGAGCAGGTCGGCGACGCGGGGCTCGCAGTGGGCGATGCGGAAGTCGAAGCCCAGCCGCGTGACGAACATGTCGCATTCGAGGCGCACCTCGTTGACCGAGGGCGGCGGCAGCGCGATCGCCATCGCCACCATGCCCAGGATCTGCGGCGGCTGCTTGGAGCGGCCGGGCGAGAACGAGTACTGGGGCCGCAGGTGGCACAGGACCAAAACCACCTGCACGTTTGTTCGTTTAAAGAAAGTGTGAACGAAATATGATGACATCACAGCGCCAGAAACGCTGCCAGCCGCGTACACGCCCATGCACCTTCCGCCGAGCCACGCGAAACCTCGCCAAAGTGATCGTATCTCTGATATCAACAGCATTGTGGCTAGAGTAGCGACAGCTTCTACTCGGTGAGACAGAGACGACGATGACACGTCAATCGCATAGAGGTATGCAAAAAAACTTTTGCTTTAAAAAAAAGAAAACGTTTTGGATTCTCCCATCTGACGCTGTGAACGACAATCACCAGGAAAACCGAGGGAATATGCTTTTAGTAATAATCATAAGAAGCCAAAAGACACTGAAGCAATGCTTTCTTCAACTTTCAGTTCCATTTTGTTTATTACGATTATGAATCTTGTCGAAAAACGTCACCCTCATATGGTTCCCTCGACTTTATGTGATTGTTCCATGTGTATGTGGTACGGGTGGTATATACTGACCCTGTATCCGGAAGACTTGAAGTGGCAGCCTCGCTTCGTAAGAGTAGACTTCATGCGTACGCAGAAGGACCTTTCAAGACCCTTGTAGGCTGCGCTGCTACTGAGAGTCATCACGGGGGCTGGCCTGTCCAGCGAGTTTGGCGTCGACGAGCCGTCGTCCGAACCACCCGAGCCGCCCGACGGCGAGGACACCGACTGCGACAGGTTGATGCCCAGCTGCTCGGCCAGCTCGGCATGGTCCTGGTGGTGCACGTAGTCGAACACGCTGCTGCCCGTCATCTCCACCTGCGGGGATGTCATCGCAGCGTCCGCTATCCAAAGAACGTTTTGGTGGTCGTATACTATATAAGCCTTTACGATTCCTCAAGTTCTGTAGTAATCTGAGAAAGGAAAGCGACTGTGCATGAAAACCTACAGCCGTCTGTTGCTGTACCTCTCGCTCTTTATTTTCTAAGGATGTTTGGACAAAAATTTCATAATATTTTACAGGGCAATCCCTCAGCAAACACCACAATCATACCACACGAGAAGCTCTATATATTGCCACGTGTCCGCAATATTGTGTTCGATAACCATATCACATTTTTGTCCCTATATATAGTATCTTTGACCAATAAAACTCAGTTGGTAGTCAGCGCCTGTGTTCGTACTTCTTTCCGCTAACCACAGCCCACCTATGCTCTTCCCATGCATATCATTTTACGCCATGAACTTCGACCAGCTCGCCCAAATCGCAGTCTTGACGCGCTACATAAACTTTGCAGTGCCGAAGACTATCCAGACAATACGGTATTTAATGACAAAGTATTCTCAGTCCCTTATGATTCCACAAGATATTTTAAGACATTTGAAAGGTACCGAATTTAACCAGTGATCGATTCATCTCGGTTAGAGAGGCAAGTTTCTTTATGGGTGTCGCCAAGCCTGGGCATTGATGCACAGTGCCGCAGATAAATGAATTCTTGCTGGAGTTAGAACTGAGGCAGCGTTGCAAGAAGTGTGCTGACCTCCACGGGGTGCACGTTATTTCTCTAGCCCTACGTGTTAGCCTCTTCGCTGAAGTGTCTAGTACTTATCAACACGTACCTTCGTACGCCTCCACAGCTCATTAGACAAGCAAGTCGCTTACGAAGCTTTTCGTCTGCGTACATCTCTGACGCCGGCGCCTTACGGAGCCGCAGTTTCGTGTGTATTACGTATGAAGGATCGCACACAGCGTAAAGAAAAGTAGGCGTTTTCCTATTGTCTGCCGTTTATTTTGCAAACATAATCTATTCGAGCATCGTTAATTCAGGAGTGCTATGACTTCGGATGACCAAGCTTCTTTAATGCGATTTCCTTATACAGGTCACTCACGGGCCTTCTTCGATAGTTTCAACGCAAAATAAAGGCGGGCCGATGCTGCAGGCTCTGTAATCAGGCGGACCAATCCTGATATCAATGCAGGATATGTGTTCTCCCATGGGTTTTAATATAGTTTGTAACATAGACGAATCACGGAGGCAGTGTAATCCAATGCGTGGGTGGACCGGACACTGATGGTGATATCGCATTACAGTAGCTCAGTTGTAGCATAATGAACTGCGAGTTTGCTTTTTTTTCTTACCTGAGACAGCCCAAGGTAGATGGACACAGTTTCCGAAATGTACAAAAAGCGGCCATCTGCTCCCAGCGCAAAGGTAAAACCATCTAGTGACTGCAAAGAGGAAAAATTAAACAAAGAAAGACGACGTTATTACAAAGGGTTACGCGAGCTACGAAGCAACAGTACCGCTTTGGTGCCATGAAAGACACCACAGACATTGTTATTTTTATTTTTTTTTGCACGACTATGTTAATCAAATGGTAGGAGTACTGCTCCAATGCTATGGGTCCTTAAGAGGAAGGTTTAGCTCGGGAGCTCCTATCTAAACAAATGGAAAGAGAGAAATCGGTCTGCTCTGCATCCAGAGCGCCGAATTTGACGAGTTTTGTTGCATTTAAAAGAAAAAAAAAGTTATACTTCAGTGATTGTCGAAAGCAGACTTTATTTAGGGCGCAAACATTTTTGACAGCGAAGCTGTTTAAGCCAGCCGTAATTTGTGGTGGGATTCGAACGCGCGCACCCCAGGTCCCAAAAAAAAAAAAAAAAAAAAACTATACAGCCACGCTTGCAGAACATGCATTTATGCAAACCATATGATTGCGTTCGAGCATCGTCGTCTTCGTCCACAACTGGCGCGTTCGTACGCTCGAGCTCTGCGAGGTGACGAGGTTTTGCGCGCTATGAGAGCGAGAGAGAGACGCATTCACAGAGCAAGGGTGGTATTCTGTAAGAGTCTACCTAGTGGACTGTCCATTTCGGTTGTCGCTGATTGGCTGCTGTTTGATGTGCAGGAAGGTGCGAGCCAGTCTCCTTGCTGCACATCAAGCAGCGGCCAATCAGCGACAGCCGAAATGGACAGTCCACTAGGTAGACTCTTACAGAATACCGCCCCAGTTCTCCTGGAACGCGGTGTCGGTGTTGCAAGCTGCGCTATGCAACGCGCAGTGACGGCCGTAAGTCCGAGACGCGCGAAGAGAAATTATCATCATCGTGGGTAATAAGATGAAAAGTTCGTGCGCAGTTCCGGAAAATGCTGGGCTACGATCGCCCAGCTTCGCTGTTTCAAGCGTTGCGCGGCCGAGTGCAAGGTTTTTTTTTTTTTTTTTTGCAATTTTAAAATTGCAAAAATGAAAGGAAAAAAATTAAAAATTCATGAACCGTTTTGGACTGTAACTCAGTAATAAAGATATCAGAATTATGAAAACTGCACCTAGTAAGTCATTTAAAGTCTACAACGCTGATGTATTTTGCACCACTCTCAAATACACTACAAATGTATGAATATGACTTCTCCTGAACCCTCGTAAGCAATGTATCAATTACACGTAAGCTTTCACAACCTAAATATCAAAAGAATGTATAAGTTATATTTTTTTCACATAAATTTCCCATCTACTATATCAAGCTAATATATAAGTTATCGCAGTTTACAGCGATAACTGCTTTTGGTGCAGAGATATAGTTATGTAAACCTCGTACTTCAATTTTTTTTAAAACGTAGTGATTGTTGGCATTGAGAAATATATATGAGGTGTCAAGTAAACTATTGCTTCCTGCAGTTTCTAAATATTAATTTTCCCTCTCACAAGTAGCAAATTTATTCAAATCGGTCCAGCGGTTGTCTTAAGAGAGCATTTCTGCGTTCGCAGTTGGCCCCAAGCTGAATCTTCCTCTAGTGCCGAGCTAGCTTTCTCGCAATGCTGGTTGCCGAAAACACGGCGACCGACACATTTGTTAAAGGGACGCTCAAGAGAAAAAAGGTTGCACTGTATTTGAAAATTCTATTTCTAGAGTATTCAAAAAAGCTACTCTTGACGTTGAGAGGAGGTTTTATAAACCATACAGAAAGACCGAAAAAAAAAAAAGAGCGGTTGCCGACGCCGCCTTGAACTGCCCGCACCAAGCTGCAATGGCGACACGGATTTCGACGGCGCCTGCTCGGTACCAGTTAATCTCTTATGGTGCAGATGGACTCCATCGTATTCCGAAAAAGCTAAATACTCAATTTACCAAGTTTCGAAAACTGCGGCACATCGGCCCAAATATGACAAACTAGAAAAAAAAAAACCTTTGAAATCCGTGACGTCACATTCACTTATAACTGTACTGAGTGTTTGGCACAAACATGTAAAAAAATGGAGGTTTGGCCTTCATTTGCTCTTCTATAGTAATCAATATATTACCGCGAACATAGCCGATATGAGTTTTGAAAGAATACTTAACCAGTGTAAATTTCGTTGCTGTTTGTATTTATTGTTCCTTTAAGATTTATTGTTTGTTGCTGTCACTCTCATGTTTGGCTTACTTTTGTTTATTGCTATATCACTCCAGCATATTTCATTATTCATACATTCATATTCTTCCTCCCATATTATATTGACACAAGATGTTTATTCACGGTATTATACTTTCTTTGAAAAAAGGCTTTCCGTGGAATATAAACCCAAGTCTCTTCAGCGCAGTTTTTTGCTTTTTTGCAGCCCAGTCTTTGTGTCTTTGTAACGAAAATAAATACAATTTTTTTTCGACTAGGAACAGTATGGACACAATTACTATCCCAGTCGCGCCTCTGTTGAATACAGAATAAATCTGGATTTTTCAGGCCTGGAGTTCAAAACATAAAATATAACGTATACAAGAAGTAAAAAAATAAATAAATAGAAGGAAACCAACGTTAGAATAACTTCGTTCAGCGTTATCCTTCCCTCCAGCTATACCGCTCCGGCGTCAGTGGCGAAGCGCTAGGCAAGGAAGATACTGAGAATAAATCGCCGACGGGATACGCTTTTGCAGAGAGGCATGTGTACGCCGTCTGAATGCGACATTCGGTGCGAAGCAGTCTTACAATGCGACACAGAGACAACGAGAATCCCGGTGGCGCGGAGTCGCTTCGAGAAAGCACAAGTACGTATGCGTAGCTTAGAAACAAGCTAAAAGAAATAAAGAGGAAGACGAACGTCCTGTAAGTATTCTCGAGAAACCTGCATATACAAACACGCCAAAAGCAGTACGACGAGATCTAGAAACGTGAGTCAGTGTGCGTACACCAACTCACAAAGTTCGGTGCTGCAGGAGCGAAACTGGGAGAGCTTAAACTGCAGCGAGCTACGTTGTTCACAGACGGTATACGTAACGACAACAGTCGGATATGAATGCGCGTTGCGTTGTCTCCTGCGCTACGTGTGTAGTTCCGACGAATCAAACACGTGACAGAGAAACGAGTCACGTTCCTTTACGTGGGCGTGTTTGGGCCGAAGCAATACCGCCATGCATGCTTTGTTTTACCTTTAGCCAGTGATTGCTTTCACCGAATAATAGAGAGTTTTAGAATAGGGGCCCCAAACGTTTTGGGGCCCCAAAGAAATAGCGTCGACACCACTGCGCATGCGCGAGACGCTAACTGCGTTTGGGTTTTGCGTCGGGCACGCTATTTCGCCGATTTAGCGGGAGCCCCAAAAGCAGCCCCAAAAGTTTTGCGTCAACAAACATGGCGGCACCCATCGAAGCGGCGGCTCTCCGAGTACCAAAGTCGGCTTGATTCGTGGTAACGCGTGAAGTTCCTAAGCTAGGAGAAGTGTCTGCGGTTATCGCTTTCTCTCAACTAACGTGTGTAATGAAGATTGATTCATTAGACGCAGCTGATTCTGAATTCGATTGTCGATTCCATTGCTCGTAGGCCTAACGTGGATTAGCTTGGCTGGTGAAGGCACGTCAAGTTGGTTACTCAAAATTAGGCGCAATAAATCGCTTGCTGCTAACAGAATAACATCTTAATTGCAATTAAACGCAAAACCACGAAAGTCAAAATTACTCTTCCTATCATAAAATGGTATAGTTTATTTTAATATTTAGAATAGTTTTTCTTTGACACCGTAGTGGCGCTGCAAGCGCAACACGTTATTCGCAAATGCAAAGCCCTATTCTAAAACTCATCACTCTTGCATGCCCCAACGCTAACACCCGCAAAGCTCTTTGGGGCCCCAAACTTTTGGGGCCCCTATTCTAAAACTCTCTATTACCTCTTGATCACGTTATCGCTCAGCGCAAGACGCGCTTGCTGTACTCGAAATTTCAGAAACGTTGTCGCCATTTCCATAACGAGACACCCAAGTCTAACCACATCGTACGGGCGACGAGCATCGTGCTGTACGATCACGAATCTACGTAAGCCAAGCGATTTCTCTGGAATGTACGGTGACGCATACCAACTTGAGCCGAGAGATTTTGATTTGTCAGTCGTCAACCATCCTCGTCGCTATCGCTGTCATTTAAACGTTTTTCTTACTCTTTCTTTTTTTTTCTTGGCGGGAGGGAGGGAGGGAAAGAGAGAGAGAGAGGGGGGGGGGACGTCTCAGAGTTTTTACCGTCGCTACACCACAACAATACGCTCAAAGCATAGAGTTTCCACAAACGTTGCCAGCTGCGACTATGGCGTTATTGGAGTTACAAGTATGGCGGTTCCGCCAGCTTGGGAATGATGATGGACATGCTTTTGCCTAAACGTCATCATTACGGCTGTAAACGATCTTGTAACGAGCCGAATATTGCGTTTAAATGCAATAATTCGCAATGATTATGGATGTGCGCAGAGAAAAATATGGCCGAGTGCACAGTGTTCACGAAAACTATGACTGCTCGGAAATTTAGCAGGAGAAAAAGAGTAATAAATAGCCTCCACAGGAACGTCTGAAGCCACAGGCGCGAAGATTAGACAAATCTATGCGCTACCCATAATTCCCATGGTATCTGAATGACCGCAGAGCGGGAGGTTTTTCTCGTAATGTTTGTGGGAAGCTCTGTGGATCAAACAACTGTCAGGACACGGCAGTAAGCTGAGGCCGGGCCACTGCTTGTGTGTTGCTCGTAAGTGCGAAAAGAGTGACCCTATTGAACCACCATAAACAGAAACAAAAAGATAGCATGCTTGCGTCGTGAAACACACTGGGAGAGAGGGGCGAATTGCGCAGGACGACGTAATGATGTATAACATGCACCTTTTCGAAGACGCTGTAATTCCTACACGAATTCGAGCTATGTTTCGTTTCTGTGCAAGCCTGAAGGTACCATTAGGTAAGATAAAAAGCTGGCGCAATGCTTTATTTTTCCTGAGCTTGTGCTTGCAGCACCTTATATGGTTATTCGACCAGCGCAGTTTCCTTATGTCAAAGCTGCGCTACAACACCGTGGCACTCCCATGCACCCGAGTAATCGCGCACCACTCGACAAATATTCAGAAATTCAAATATATGATTTCTACAACCAAGCTTTTCTTGTTTCTGCAGACCTTTAGCATGTACGCTCGTCGCAGCCCAATAGATGGACGTAAAGGCATCGTACGAATTCTGCTTCGCTGAACGGAATTAAGATGGCACGGCGCGCGCACGCGCGGGAGCACCTATCTCCCTGCGTGCCGCCTCTCATACACCCGCCTAGCTGCGGCATCGACATCAGCGGCTCCTGGTGGATGCCAGCGAATGCTCGACACGAACGACTCCCTAGATCCCCGAAAAAAGAAAGCTGCTCAGTATGCTCGTCACGACGGGAGAGCTAAGCCTGGCAGAGAAGAAAAAAGGCAGGGCAAGTCAGTCGACGGAGCGGCAGGCGCATTCTTCCTCGACACGAGTGAGAGTTAGCTCGCACACACTCTCTTCCCTTTGTGTTACACGTTTACTTCTCTGTTTCATTGTTTCTTCCTTATTATTTTTTTTTGTCGTTTTGGCACGACGGAATGTCCGCTTCGTACAGGGAGCCGAAGCTCCGGTTGCCGCTCAGCCCCCTGGATACACAGAGAAGGGCTCGCTGACAATCTGGCAAGCGCCTAAACCAACGAAAAGCTGTGCGAGTTGGTAAATAAACGCGGTTTGAAAACAGTTAGGCGCAGAGAACGCGGACATAAGGAGGAACGAAATGGACAACACACACACACACACACACACACACACACACACACACACACACACACACACACACACACACACACACACACACACACACACACACACACACACACACACACACACACACACACACACACACACACACACACACACACACACAATCTTCTGCGCATGCGCGCTTGTGTTGTCCTCTTCGTCCCTCCCGTTTTCTACGCCTGCCATATCAAACAATGTAGTGCGATTGCCGTGTTGCCCTATAGCGTTCCTGGGCGTCGCCAGGCGTTGCAATAGACAGCTCTGCAGGTTTGATAAACCCAGGAAAAGACACACCCTTCCTCCTTTATGGAACGACAACCACGAGCGCCGGGTTGTCTCGAGCCTTGGATTCAAAATTTCGCTCCGTCGCTCTCCCACCGGCCCGCGCGAAGTGCCGATGCGGCTACCGGCTGAGCGATAAGATAACGACGTGCGCAGACATGTAGGAAAGGCGACACGTACTGCCAAATGAGAGGAATAAATAGAGAGAGAAGCGTAAAGGGGGAGAAGGGTGGGAGTTAGCGAAGGAGAGATATAGGTACAAATATGCGGATCGATACACAGAGATATGTGGGGTGAATATAAATAGCTATACAGACTGCGAAACAGCTTTTCAAGAGATAGGATGGAGATACAAGAACAGGGTAGATGAAATCGCAGAAAGGTGCGCAGGTTGAGAGTTGGTAAGACGGATGTTTAGACTGTGATACGGATGCAAATAAAGCCAGTGACAAGGATAGCGAAAAAGAGAGCGAAGGAGATGCACATAACCAGATTTAGACTAGCAGTATATGCGTACGAGAAAAAAAAAACACGAATACATTGTGATAGGGAGCCATTTTAGGGAAGTTATTTTTTCTTTTTTTTTGTTGATCGCTTGCTTTTTGTTTGTTTGTTTGTCTGTTTCTTTATTTGTTTGTTCACACGTTCCACAGGCCATTTCTTTGACCTTAGCAGGAGGAACATATAAAAATTCAGAAAGCATGTACAAAGTCGCAAACTGAGAACAAGAACATTAAAGAATTGAAGTAAATATAAAAGGACGACAACATTTGCACAACGGAAGACTATAACACCAAAGCACAGAAAAAATGTAACACTGCCAAATAAATACTTACGTCACTGCGACATAGCGAGAGCCTTCCCCGTTTCTCGAACTTCAAAAGCGCCTTCGCGGACGGTGCGAATTCTCCAACAATGATTCGTTTCAGTCCATGTGGCGCAGCGCGTTTCGTATATATACGATTCGCGGGATTCAGGTCACGTTTCGCACGGGCGGGGATAGGAGATGCGTATGGGCGCCGTCTCTTATATTCGGCAAATATTCAGCAGCGACTCAAAAAGAAGCTCGGAAGCCGTCGACACCCTGAGCGCGTCTCGAAGCAAACCGCCGCCGAAGCCTCCTGCCCGAAAACCGGAGGCTGCCTGCCACATGTAAGTTAGAGACACGCAAAGCGCACCGAATTTCGTCGATAAGACGGTGTCTTTTTTTTTTTTTTTCAAGAGGACTGAAGAGACAACAGCCTGGTTGGCCACATCTTAAGTCCACAACGCCCAACGTAATATTTTTTGGTATGCTCAGCTTGGTATCTCAAAATGCTTATTTTGGTGCAGAAAACTTAACGCAAGACCCATACCAGCGTGTTTCACACTCTCAAGCGAAGTTTCACTCATGGATAGCTCAAAAAAAAAAAAAAATCATTGCAACGTGCGACGTTTCCGTTATCGGTGATGTACCGGCGGCTGGCCAGGCACTACCCTTCAAGCTCTCTGCGACTTTGCCACGCTCTGCTCTCTCTCTCTTTCAAACACACACACACACACACACACACACCAAGTTAACCTACCAATTAAGTTAACGAAACGACCATGAGAGCACCAAGACGTAGGCGGCTCTTTCATGACCTACATGACACGCATGTCATGACATTCATGTCTTGAGTCCCCAGGAGTCCCTTTAGGTACGTCTAAGAGACCTTAGGGCGAAAGCCTTAGTCATGCTCATGACTATGACTTCGACCATCAACCTTTAGCCTTTTCCTTCACTTGGTACCACATCCGAACCCATTCCATTGGTTTTTGAGTGTTAATATTTTTTTTCGCTGAGTCATTCTCATTTTTGCTGAGTCAAGGTCGTGACTATGACTTCTACCGTCATCTTTTAGTGTTTCCTTCACTTAGTGCCCACGTCCGAACCCATTCCAGTGGTTTTTGAGTGTTAATATTTTTTTTCGTTGAGTCATTGCCATTTTTGCTGAGTCATGCTCATGACTGATTTCCACCGTCATCCTTTAACGTTTCCTTCACTTAGTGCCCACGTCCGAACCCATTCCAGTTGTTCTTGAGTGTTGATCTTTTTTCGCTGAGTCATTGTCATGACATACATGACACGCATGTCATGACATTTATGTGATGACCTATTATTTATATTCGTCATACACTGCTGTCATACTATGCCAATTTTGACACCTACCAAGTTGACGAAACGACCATGAGAGCACCTAGACGTAGGCGGCTGTTTCATGACCTACATGACACGCATGTCATGACATATCATTTATGTTCGTCATATACTCTTGTCATAGTATGCCAATTTTGGTACATAGCAAGTTAACGAAATGACAATGAGAGCACAAAGACGTAGGCGGCTAGATAGATAGATATTGTCAAAGTAGCAAATGTTCGCCAAGATATGCTTGGCATTAAAAAAAAAGAAAAAGCGTCTGCGTTTTAGACACACGTGAGTCGTGCATGCATGGTTTTTTGCGAGAAGCACTCACCTGTAGAATGTGTGTGCCTTGGTGCTGCTCGAAAATGTCCACTGCGAAGTTGTTTATGGATCGTCCCCGTAGTGAAGCTCCTGAAAAACAGTTTGCAAAGCAGCGAGTTTAGCAAGAAGAAGATGTGAGAGCATCGTTGTGAAAGCACAGGGAAGTCCGTTTGACCACCGGCGTTCCGAAATCCTCACAATGTATTTGTTGGCTAGTTTCAGTCAGCAATACATTTTTTTTGTGGAGCCTAATGTCACATATCTACAGATATTCAGTTTTTTTTTTTACCACAGTAAAAATCGCGCATACGATTTTCCGGTTGATTACCACGTTTACTGGCCGATTGCAAGCAAGTTTTACTTCCCTATGGTTATTTTATTCGAGGTTAGGTGAGGACGCCATTCGTTCTTACCTAATGGACGTATGGCGTTGTGGATGACAGTCATTGATTTTCTTGGATACAGAGACTTGGCTATTTATTGCTGTGAGTGTGAACTGTAAATCTCGCGCAAGACTCTGCACGGTTAAGTACTTCGCAACATCAATTATTATTATTATTATTATTATTATTATTATTATTATTATTATTATTATTATTATTATTATTATTATTATTATTATTATTATTATTATTTGATTTGAAAATATATACACAGGAAAGGGCAAGCGAGGAGCAGAGCTAGCAACTGCCACCGGAAGGGGCCACAACGTCTGCCTACTCTTCAATTAAGGCCTTCTACGTAAAACACTCTGTGTAGCCTCCTGGCCATTGTGAACAAGAGATCCATACGGATCTCGAAACGTCATTTTTCTTAGTTTATGGTCAGTGGCCTGCTTCTTCCCTAACAGTGATTTCGCCCGACCAGACAGTATTCCGTCTAACTCTCCAGTACATCTACACCATCTGAAACTAGGCTTCTCAGGCGGCCGAAATATTTATTGTAGTTGGTACTTAACGTCTATCTTTTTTCTTCCCCTTTTAACGCTTTCTTGAATCTTGCCTCCCGACAACTGCATGCGCGCGCACGAACACAACCCACTCAATCACCACTCGCTCAATCACTAACTCACACTCATGTGCTTTTATCGAACGACTCAGAATTTTAATTATACCGCGTTTCATCGCGTAAGTGTGTGTGCTTTTCTTTCTCTCTATTTCTCAACAGATTTCTCCTAAAATCCCTTTATATAGTCGTTACCCCTTTACCCAGCACAGAATAACCAGCCGGTGCTTACACTGGCTAACTTCCCTGTCCTTCTCTCTCTTTTACCGCAGCCGCCACCTCCTCCTCCTGCTCCTCCTCCTCACTCACTCACGCCCTTACAGTGTAACTATACGTACAGTTACTCCCTCTCATTCATTTACTATCTCCCAACTCATGCATTCACTCACTGCGTCCTTTCCCCACCTTCCCATTCAGTGGATCACTCACAGGCTAACTAAAGGCTAGAAATTTCCCTCTCCCCCGCCGAGACCAGCACACCTTCGACCACCACCACCACCACCACCACCACCACCACCACCACCACCACCACCACCACCACCACCACCACCACCACCACCACCACCACCACCACCACCATCATCATCATCATCATCATCATCATCATCATCATATATTTATGTCCACTGCAGGACGAAGCCAAGATATGTCCACTGCAGGACGAAGCCAAGACGAACCCTGTGATCTCCAATTACCCATTGCGCTAGCTGATTCCTGCAAATTTTCTAACTTTATCACCTCACCTAGTTTTTTGCCGTCCTCGACTGCGCTTCCCTTCTCTTGGTATCCATTCTGTAAATCTAATGGTCCACCAGTTATCCATCCTATGCATTACATGGCCTGCCCAGCTCCATTTTTCCCGCTTAATGTCAACTAGAATATCGACTATTCCCGTTTTTTCTCCGATTCACACCGCTCTCTTCCCGTCTCTTAACGTTAGGCCTAGCATTTTTCGTTCCATCGCTCTTTGTGCGGTCCTTAACTTGTTCTCGAGCTTCTTTGTTAACCTCCAAGTTTCTGCCCCATATGTTAGCACCGGTAGAATGCAATGATTGTACACTTTTCTTTTCAACGACAGTGCTAAGCTCCCAGTCAGGATTTGGCAATGCCTGCCGTATGCGCTCCAACTCAATTTTATTCTTCTGTAAATTTCTTTCTCATGATCAGGGTCCCCTGTGAGTAATCGACCTAGATAAACGTACTCCTTTACAGACTCTAGAGGCTGACTGGCGATCCTGAATTCTTGTTCCCTTGCCAGGCTATTGTCCTTTATCTTTGGACATTATCTTTGTCCTTCTGCATAATAATCTTCAACCCCACTCTTACACTTTCTCGGTTAAGGTCCTCAATCATTTGCTGTAATTCGTGCCCATTGTTGCTGAATAGGACAATGTTATCTGCAAACCCAAGGTTGCTGAGATATTCGCCGGTGATCTTCACTTCTAAGCCTTGCCAGTCTAAGAGCTTGAATACTTCTAAGCATGCAGTGAATAGCATTGGAGAGATTGTGTCTCTTTACCTGACCCCTTTCTTGATAGGTAACTTTCTACTTGTGGAGAACGAAGGTAGCTGTGGAATCCTTGTAGATATTTGCTAAGATATTCACGTATGCCTCCTGTACTCCTTGATTAGGCAATGCCTCTATGACTGCTGGTATCTCTACTGAATCAAACGCTTTTTCATAATCTATGAAAGCCATATAGAGAGGTTGATTGTACTCCGCAGATTTCTATATTACCTGATTGATGTCATGGATATGATCCATCGTAGAATTTTCCTTCCTAAAGCCAGCCTGTTCTCTTGGTTGGCTGAAGTCAAGTGTTGCCCTGATTCTATTGGAAATTATCTTGGTGAATATCTTATACAATACTGAAATCAAGCTAATGGGCCTATAATTCTTCAATTCTTTAACGTCGCCCTTCTTATGGATGAGTATACTGTTGGCGTTCTTTCAGCTTTCTGGTACACTTAAAGTCGTGAGGCATTGCCTGAGGCCGCAAGCTTTTCAAGCATGATATCTCCTCCATCTTTGATTAAATCCACTGTTATTCCATATTCTCCGACCAAGGTACACGCAAGTCGTAAGGCGCCGCAGTCCAGTATGCTATACGAGTATAGAATCACGAAAAGGCCCTGCAGGGCCACGTCGAGTTGCAAGTTGTTAGCGGCGTGGCCTGGCCGAGGGATAACATATCTCCTGATTACGGGGCGTCGGAGACGAAAGCGCGAGTACACGAGGAAGGGTGGGGAAGTGACTCGAATTAAGCGTTACACAGATGGCCACTTCGCGCGACGCCACTCTCTTTGGTCCCCGCTTGCTCTCCGGCCACACAGACGCGCAAGCACGATCTCACGGAGACGGCTTTCATTTATTCAGCAGGGCTCGTTCCTCCAGGGGGGCGCCTCCCTCCCGACTTTGGGCTTCGAGTTTGGTGACCCGACGAGGAGGTGACCAGGGAACACTTCGTCGGCAGCCAGGGCGACGGTACTGCGCGCGCACACGTCGAAGTTGCGAGCTAATTGCGCACACGTGACTAGCAGTGGAAGGGATTTATAAATAATTGGGCGGGTTCATTAACGGAAAGGCTCTAATTGCTCGAAGGACGATCGCGAGTGGCGCCACCGGGACGAATCTCTGCTCGGCTCAGAAGGCAGTCACCGCCTCTGCCCGACGCTTTAAAACAAAGCTTTGCCTCTCACTACAACAAATGCGGATACACGTAAAAGGCAGACATTATTTCATCAGAAAAGCACGGCACCAGCCTGAATGAAAGTTATTCGTTTTGAAACAGGAATTTAAACTGTAAAGACTGTCGAACTTCATTCATTTTTTTTTTAAACAGCGGAGCTGTTTAAGCCGGGCGTAATGTGTCTGCTGAATCCAAAAATGTGGGCCGATCCTGGCGGCAGTGCAGAAATGGTCAAGCACAATGGCACATACCCCAGTGAACTAGCGAAGCTGAGCCTGGCTAATCTAGCTAAGCATTGTTGGGACTACTGAAGCTTAGTCAGTCATCGATAGGAAATTGATAGCCAATCAATTCCGAAAATGCTGGGGATGACTTGGTAGTGCTTAGCCTAGCCCAAATACGCGGCCAATACCTTGCGATAGCCAATCACTAGCTAATTAATAATCGATCAATAATCAATAAATTCCGGAAAATGCTGGGGATGACTTCGTAGTGCTTAGCCTAGCCCAAATATGTGGCCAATACCTTGCGATAGTCAATCGATAACCAATTAATAGCTAATTAATAATCGATCAATAATCAATAAATTCCGGTAAATGCTGGGGATGACTTAGTGGTGCTTATCCTAGCCCAAATACGTGGCCAATACCTTACGATAGCCAATCAATAGCTAATCGGTAATCGATCATTACTCAATAAATTCCGGAAAATGCTGGGGATGGCTTGGTAGTGCTTAGCCTAGCCCTAAAGCCAGGACTAGATAGGTGCCCATTAGTTGCGCTGTCTCTTTAGCATTGCGCCTCCAGTGCAAGCCAGAATAATTTTTTTTCTTTGGGAAACTGTTTCAATCAAATACAATCAAGAAACATTCAAACGCATATTTGGCAACATCTCTCAATCATAAATGGGAACATGTATCACAATCCTGTAAATAGTTAGGACCATGTAAAGCAAACAGGCCTCCCCTCAACTCTACAGGGTTTTATGTAGGTGCGGAAGATTAGCTATGGGACTGTTAGCCAGCGCTACTCACGCCATGGTAGCGAATGCGGAACATCTTAATTGGAGGCGTCACGTAGTATGCGAGCTTAGGAGCAGTCACGTGGCCAGTATGCATCCGCTGCCATGGCCGTAAGTAACGCTAGCAAGCACTACCGGGGCTAATCTTGTACAGGTACACAAATACCCGAGCATGTTATCGGGAGCGCGGTCGCCACGGTAGATTAAATGGTAAAGTACTGCACGTGTAACGCGGGAAATGTGAGCACGGTTCCCACTTGACGCAAGTTGTATTTTCGTCTAATGTACGTCATCTCCTTTTTTTGTTATTTTTACATTTCAGTTAAAATAAGATAACAATTAATTTTTTCCGACGCTTTTCCTGCATTCATTGTCTGTTTGCATAAAAAGGTTGCAACAAAAAATCGTGCTCTTCGGCTCTCCTAGCTCCTCACTCATTCAAAATATATTAGGATGTCTAAAGCAGAAAGCACTATATACTGCTCTGAATTAAACGAGTAAGTTGTGAATTTAAGTTTTGGAAGACCACTAAACTATAAAATTAACTACTATATAAGTTCGTTTTAGACGCACTAACAGATTCTGCTTCCAGAACTGTGATAGCTGCTTCTGGTTCGGTGTTACGGAGTTGTAAAATCAATTCGCTGTTTTCTTTTAATCGCCCTTCTGCAATTCATATAAAAAATTTGAAGGTATTAACTAAAGAATTGCACACAGTAGCCATTAAAATTGGTACGTAAATAAGAAAAAAAACGACAGCGAATTATGACGAAAACAAGCAAGTCGACAGTACGAGTGCCCACTAAGAACTTGTTTCGATTCTCGAAGACACGCGCATAGGTACAACATTCCCGTTCTGGCATGCGCAGAAGCAATGGTGGATCGTCATTCAAAGTTTCTAATCAAATCATATTCACTTTTGCTTAAATTTCTCGAAATGCATTAGTGACACATCTGTTATTCTAAGAAAAAGTCAATGTGATTTTATCAGAAGACACTTTGAATAATGCGCCAGAAGTATATATTGTGCACTGTGAGGCCCGTAGTACAAAAGATCCTCAGAATTCATGTTAATAAACCTTAGTGCAGCCCGGCATCTGTTTTGCATTTCTCTTTTATGTAAGTGTGGCCGCAGTAACAACAATCCAGAGAAATGAATCGACATCTTATTGGCTTGAGTATAATGAGCGTATTTCGAATTACCTCTGCGCATTATTAGCTCGAGGAGCGGCGGATCAATTTGAGCACAAAAAGTGAGCGATAATTGAGGGCTCGCAAGAGCATCAGTGCAGCGCCACGAAAGCGAGCGGCGTTGTGCTCGCAGACTCTACTGAACTGCTGTGTCAAAGCGTAACATCATACAGGGCCTGGTGACTTCCGGAGAAACACTTCAGGTGCACCACTGGGAATGTCGCTACTCCAGCACAGAGGCGCCGGTGACTTTCACGCCCTGAAAAAATATTTCGCATAGGTGGAAGCGATTAATATTTATATTGGCTTGAGGATACAAAACAAAATTCGTGCCATTGCTGTTGCTCTAAAAGAGAGCGCGCGCGCACTTTTGAGGCTACCACAACGCGGGCAGACAGGTACGTCCGTGCCAGTGTTGACTCAACCTGACGCGCAAGGCGTTCATTGTTCCTGCTTCGGACAATCTACCCAGCTGCCAGATTAGGATACTCTGGACTCCTTGAAGCGCTTGGATTCAGGGATAGCAGGGGGAAAGTAAACATGTTCGCAATAGAGATTAGTAAGAGGCGATTAGAGGTATGGTGACAGAAAAGTAGGGAGACCACAAAGAACGGAGGCAAACAAAAACAGAGTTCCCAGTAATGGTTCAAAACGTTTTGTGTTGGGAATTCTTTGTGTCTGTGTGTTTTCTCAGAAATATAGTTAGGGCATTAGGCAATATAAGAACAAAAGCTTGGTGGCGCAACCCACCACCCCGTTTCAAAGGGGGCGCTCATAGCATCCATCCGACACGGTGCCTGGGCATTGTCAGTAGCCTATACCTCGACGTCGGTGCCATGATATTAGTGACTGCTTTTATTAATAAAGGGATCGCAAAGAAGTCAAAGCAAGACGGAACGCAAATTGGAGATGCGATTTGTTGTCTAAGATGTGCAGTATATACCTTGGGCTAGTTGGTTGATCCTTTGTTGATACCACGACGTTGATACGTAGCACTCGAGGTGTCCAGCGTTGGATTCCTCGTGATCGTTTTATTTGCCCTATTATAGCTTCACCAATATGTGCAGTATGCTACTTGCTTGCACAGATATGTGGTAATTCCTTATTCATTCCTCCTTTAAACCGGTGTAGCCTGTGTAGTACGGTGGAGGGCCGTCCAAGCCACTCATCAACCTTCACATAACAATGAGCAAATAATTAAGTGTTAACCGTGGATACATTTTATTTGGTCCCCTTGAATTCCGTAGCCAGACTGTGTCATCATTATTTGCTTCACAAATCTATTTTTAACATTTCCATTAGGAGCGCACAAAAATTTCGACCAGCACCTCGTACACTACGAGTAACCATATCACCATACGTGCTATGTTGGTATGTCTGCCATTGTTTAACCCATGGTTACCGTCAAACAGTCGAATAGTATGTCACTGTTTGACGCGTCATGAATCCGAACGGTGGCCACTTATATACGAGCCATATGTCACCCGGCGGCGCCAAAGTCCCGTTTGCGACCGTGAGTACCTTACCTGCGGAACAAAAGCTCTAGACAAGTAATCTGGGCAGCTGCAGCCACATTTCAACGGGGGCGAAATGCAAAAGCGCTCGTGTACTTGATTCGGGTGCACATTAAAGATTCCCACGTGGTATAAAAATTAATCCGGACTCCCCCTTACGGCGTGCCTAATAATCAGATAGTGGTTTTAGCACATAAGACCGTGATATATATAATAAAAGTTCCAGACACGTGTTTGGCTTCTAAAAATCCGTGAATCTGTTTGCTTCCCAAACCCAGCGGCGGTAGCAGCTACTGGCCACTCCCATAGGCTGAATGTTGTGCACTGTCTTATCAGAGATCACTTAGTGCGATCAAAACACAGCAATCACCGGGACCCAGCACGAACACTTTCGGCGCGTCCCCGCGCGAAAGCGGAGGACAACAAACACAGCGCTTTGTTGCTCTGCGTGCGCGCGGTCACGGCTTGGAACATGTTAGAAAGCTGCCACCCGCCGAGTCCCCGAACACGGGGAACAAAAAAGAAAGAAAGAAATGCGAAACAAAAGAACAAAATAATACAATGACAACAACAAACAAAAGGGCGTGGCTGCACGGCTGTTATCCTCCAGGCACGTCCAGTAGCGGTCGCACTTCGCTCCAGCGCTCACGCCCACACTCAACGTCGCAACGGCAACGACGCGCGATCGCCGACCAGACGGCGGCGACTGAATCGAATGAGCGACGGGAGAATAAAAAAAATGAAAGAGCGGTATAAAATGAATCCGAGATAAGCGAGCACGGCGATAAAGGGAAACAAAGAAAAAAAAAACGATTAACCAGACAACCCATAGAGAGGGACGGTCCAACGAAATGGCCAGACACCAGCGAAGATCAAAGAGCTGGGAGGCCGGCAGCAGAGTACTGTACGTTTACTGCCGCTGGTTCCAGGATGCGTCGCTGCGACCGTATTATGGGCGTTGCGGTCACCGCGCCGCGCCTACCGACAGTTCACGCCAGCTTCGCTACTACGCTTCTACGCCCACGTGCTCTTCATTTTTTTTTTCATTTTTCTTTTTTGTCTTCTTACTAAGCCGACCACGCATTTCGTTTTCAGCTTGTAACAGCTCAACCAACTTCATTTTATTATCCTTTTTACTTCTCATCTCGTCTGTTTTCCTCGGCGACACATCTAATACAAGCCAAGGGACATTATGGTTATTCTTTCTTCTTCTTTTTTGAAGGCCTGATTCTCTCTCTATCTCTAGCCTGTTTCGATCAGCAGTATGTGCTGGCCACGCGACCTTTCAGTCATTTCGTTTCCCTTCTTTTTGCCACATGTGTCCGGCACGGCGCACAACTCACGGGACGCGTTGCGCTCTGCTGCAGTGCCCGAGCGCAACGCGGGCCAGCCGACCCGCTGGCCGGCAGCCGCCAGCCCTGACTCTCGGGGGAATCGGTTCCCAATTAAAGCGAGTCAGCGGCGGCGGTGGCAGAAGAGGCTCGATGGCCGGTCAAGTGCCTCTCCCTCGCTTTCCTTTCCTTTCTTTCTTTCTTTCTTTCTTTCTTTCTTTCTTTCTTTCTTTCTTTCTTTCTTTCTTTCTTTCTTTCTTTCTTTCTTTCTTTCTTTCCCTTGTTCACTTTCACTCCCGGTCGTCCCTCCAACCCCGTCCTCCTTACTCGCAGATCACGCGTCTCCCTGGTGAACAACATCGCGGCGACGAAAAATCCTCCCGCAGTGGCCGGCAATGTTTGGACACCGCCTAAACCTAACGCCCGGCGTGGGCTTCTTTTTATCGTCGCAGGGGATTACCTCCACAACACCAGAGAGCTACCGTGTCGCTTCGCCTGTCACGCTAAGCAGCCACGAGGGAGAAAAAAATAAATAAGGAGTGGCCCGTTTCATCGTGCGGTCAAGACTATTTCGCGTCTGTCCGAGCCGAGCCTATGATCTGCCGCGGTGAAGAGATAGCGACGCGACAGAGCGCTTATTTCTGATCGCCGTAACAGGATGAGAACACGCACAGGTGAAAGTGTACTTAACTATGGATACTTGTGAGAAACGTCCAATGTGAAATTGTGAACACAAAATGAATCTAGGAAGGGTTGTGAACTGTTGCTGAGTTCTCGTAGCAACGAGTTTCGAAGCATTAGTGTACATGTCTTTTGTATCTGTTCGTTGACTCGACGGAAAATGGGACGGTGGTCAATTCCTGTCCTCTTAAAGGACTTGCTACTCGTTGGCAAGCACGTACCCTATATTAAAGTGATCAGTATATCGTAAGTTACTCTATAGAGTTGCCGAAACGCCAACGGTCGTCTCGGCTGTTGCCGAAATGGCCAACGGCCAAGAGCACTGATCTCGTGGTGGACGTACCAGTTTTGCTTTGTAACTTCACGCAACATTGATTAACCACATGACTTTTGAAAAAGTCTCCAGGATGGAACAAGTTTAAAAAATGCAGACATGTCATTCCGGTTGAACATAGCCCGTAGCCAAAAAAGAAGTCTATACAGCTTCCTCACAAAGAAGGCCTCGCCGTTTCTTTGAGGTTGAAACTTAATTTCCTAGGTATACTTGCATGCTCGTAACATTTCTACACAAAATGCAAAAAAGACACGACGAACACAGTACTATTGCAAACAGATCTATTAAAGCTGCAGGGTTAGGCGCAGGAAAATTGAGACACAGAAAAGAATCGACAGAACTAATAATGTTTTAAAGTGTGTGTGTGTGTGTGTGTGTGTGTGTGTGTGTGTGTGTGTGTGTGTGTGTGTGTGTGTGTGTGTGTGTGTGTGTGTGTGTGTGTGTGTTTGTGTGTTGTGCGTGCGTGCGTGCGTGCGTGTGTGCGCCCGTTTGTGTGTATGTGTGTGTGCCAATTCGCCATTTGCCATGTTTTTTTGTGGCAAACATTTTCGTAGGCGCAGACTAACCAAGAAAATCACACGGTGCAAGTGCTCTCTTGTCGCGAACGCTCTATTTTGGGAGATGTCATCTAACTCAAAACCTCCGCCATAAAAAAAAAGTAAAAAAAAAAAAAACTATAAATGCGGTCGACTGCGTTCATAGGCAAAGTGATTAGAACAAATACCTACTAGATGGAACAAAAACGCTACCACATGGTGCACTTAGGCCCAACGTCAACGTTGTGCCTAGATAAAAATAAAAGCAAGGAGGGGTCACTAGCAAAGCCCAGACGAAGGCAGTAGATAAAGAGAGAAGAAAATAATATAAAACAGCATCACGAAACTAGAGAACACTTCAGTTTAGACGGACTTTCTGGGGTGACAGTAAAAATAGACGCATAGCGGGCCAATAATTTCACCAGACAAAAGAAAAAAGAAAGAAGCGCCAAATAAGGAGACTAGCGCAGCTCTTCAGTGAATAAAAGACCGAGAAGGACGCCGGTGTCTATAACGACATCAAGGTCTCCCACACTGCCTGAAGATCTGGGGGATGCGCCAACGCCGAAGGCACAATGCGGTTCTTCCACAAGCCATGGGCATGGACAACGCACCCAAAGAAAGAAGAGAGGTGATACGACCGAAGAAGAGAGGGCGATAGTAAAATAGAAGAGTGGGACGGTAATCAGAGCGAAAGCAAATACGAGCGATGGGAGGAGAAAGCGTACAAGAGGCCCTCGCGTCCCCTGGAGCCAAAACCGAACCGCCTGCCTGTCGCCTTGATCAACATAGGCGTGCTGGAATGCCGCCACGCAGCGCGCTGCCACAAACAACGTCACGTCACCGAAACGCATCGTCAGCAGGGAGTCGAGAAGGAAAGTTAGGAAAGAAAGTAGAACAAGGTGGTAGACAAAAAGAAATGACGCAAGAAACAAGCAAAAGAGAAATATTGAAAGAGCGAAGCAGGGCAGCGTGGCTTCGAGTGGGCCCAAATTCAATTTCTCCCGAAAAATAGGAGCGAACGCGCTGGCAGGTCGAGTGTTGATGTGAACCTGACACGCCAAGGCAAGCCTTTGTACTTATTCTCTAGCTGAGGTACAAGAGGCGAAGGGCAAGGAAACTAAAAACGTTAAAGGGATAGAAGTTAAGGGGGGCTGGGGTGTAGACAGGACGTTCTGCGTTACTGCTCAAAATGGCTGCCATATGGCATGCGCCGCAGAAGGTTTCTTCGGGGACGGAGTGGCTCTTCGAGGTAGCAGCCCCACGCCACTACGCAGCCTATTGAATTCATCGCCAGAAGCGACAAAAGACGGGTTCAAAGTAATTCAGCCCACCGTTACGAGGCTCTTCAGAAGTACCCATGCCTCCACACTTTGCATATACCAGTTCCCTCGTCTTCTTTTATAAAAACTATTTTCTATGGCCGCCAACGCCTCATGTACAAGAATTCTCAGTAAGAGGAAGCTCTAGTTCTGGGGCTCCTATCTTAATACAAGGGAAAGGAGAAATTGTTTTTCTCGGCAACCACTACCCCAAATTTGATGACATTTGTTGCATTTCAAACCAAAAGTTAAATCTGTAACTCAGTAACGAAAAATGATGGCACAATTCTGTAACATACATCTAACGCGCACACCACTGACGTGTTATACATAGCTCCTAACAATAGCGCTGATATGTGAGTAAGACTTTTGCGAAACACCTTTAAACATTGTAACAAATTCATGCAAGATACCAAATTTGTCCGCTTTGAATGCTCTCCTTACAGAATGTGATATCTAGTTTAGGTGCCCAGTTAGGGATTTGTAAACTTCGTACTTCTATATATATTTTTTTCAATCTCAGCAATTCCCGGCAATTTTTGTAAAATAATTCAGGCCCTAAATCAAGATTTCGCTTCCAGAAGTCACTAGAATATGACTTTCTCTCTCAAGTGCAACAACTTTAATTGAAATAGGCACAGGGGTTATCTCAGAAAAGCATGTTTGTATTTTATCTGTAGTTGAATAGGCGGCATCGGAGTTTGGCCCGAGCTAAAGGTTCCTCTTGTTGCTGAGCTATTTGGTTCAAGCAACGCATCACAAACGAGAGTGACAGAAGGAACAGACACTGGTTTGCGCAAAATTTCAACTGCAACTGCCACTGCCACTTGAAGGTTTGTACTTGTTCGTGTGCGCTTCCTCGTTCATGCTAGTCAACTTTGAACTGCGTCTTTACGTCCTGCAAAATTCCCCACGCTTTTCTCTTGTAAAGCGTGCACCGCCACATGCGCAGCCTTATGCAGGCGAAGCAAACTTCACCAGGATCGTCGTTAACTTCGCGAACGAATGTGGTGCGCTTGCAGAATAAGCTCAGCTGGCTGCCAGGCCGCTTCGGAAAGGACGACGCGGCCAGCAACGTGATCAACGAAAGAGGGAGGACGAGGGCAAGAAATAGACCAGCGCGGGCAAAACGCGAGAAAAGGAGCGGACAGGCGAGACCACCGAGAGGACAGGAACGGAACAAGAGGGCGAGTTTGGAGGAGAGAGGGACGGGCAGTGTCGCGAGCCTAGTTCTAAGTCACGTTCCGCCCATTCGGCTCTTTTTACGGGCTCCCGCACTCGCTGTCTTAACAAATAGCCACCCGGCGCTCGCGTCGTCGGCTCGCTTTTGTTTTGCCACGCGCTGGGAGAGAGACGGCGAGAGCAGCTTTCACCGCTGCCTGCCTCCTAGGCGCCGGTCATAATTCTCTAACGGTCGCCGCGTCCTCCTTATACGGCAAAGGGCGAAGTAAAGAGGGCAAGAGCGAGCGATAAATAACGCTCCGGACAGCGCTCACCGAGTGTAAAAGAGAAGGTGCGCCGTCGAGTCCGCTGGCGGGCAACAACGTCACATTCTTTTGATTCCTGGAGGCTTCCTAACGCTGACTCTCGGCGTAAGAACGAAGCCAGGCCCGCACAGGAGTGCGCGTGCCGGCTAGTCGCCCACGGAACCGCCTGGTTCAGTTTAATGGACTTGGCTCGCAGAAAATCAAACACGTGTTCGCGGCGAGGCGCGCGCCGATGGCCGCGAGGAAAAGCCGACGTTGCAGGGGCTCAGGAATAAACTCGGTGTCAGGCGCTTTCTCTTGCCTGGCGCAGTGTGCAAGCTCAGTGCAAACATTTTTTCAGATTATAGGTTGCGAAAATGGAACTTACGGCTTACGAGGCGCATGTCGCTGTCGTTATTTCTAGCGATGTAACGAGGACGAAAGCGATTCTTGCCGAAGACAAAAATTGTGATGACAGGGATATAGCTACATTTAAAGATGCTATACATCTTTTGTCACGGCGAAAAACACCTGCTCCTGAAGATTGACCAAGAATGGGCACACGCACAGTGTCACATACCGAATGGATAAATCAAAGAAAATTGAGTAAATCAAAATGTCGATTTAATGTAATGCGCTATTAAAAAAAAAAAACGATGTTTTGAGATACCCAGCAGCCGACGTTATATGATCTGGTTTTATGTCATCATCATCAGTAGCAGCAGCAGCAGCCTAATTTTATGTCCACTGCAGGACGAAGCACTCTCCCAGCGATCTGTTTTAGGTAGGAACTTCTTTTTTAATATTATTACGCAGAACAGAGGTGCGCTTATTGGTACTTTTTCTGTCGCTACACAGGGGTTACATAAGCCCGTTTGCTGGTAGCTGCATTCGGCGCACGTATAACCATACTTAACAAAAACAGAACTAACAAAGACGAGGACGAAGAAATTAACTACTGCTTTGTTTTTGTTAAGCATGAACGTTAACCAACTTGCTCAAGTCCCCCCCCCCCCCCCACACACACACATATATATATTGCTTGGTTTAATTTAAACGTAGAAATGACTAATAAAGAGAAATGAAAGTGGAACGAAAAAACAACTGACCGATGGCGGGTACGAACCCCTGTGTTCGAATTGCGTTTGCGATGCTTTTACCAATTGAGCTTCCAGGGCGCCGTTTTCTTCAGTATTATATGTGCACTAGGCCTAGGAGCGTTAGCCAGCGTCACAACTCACAGAGATCCGCCACCGAGACCGTTAGTTGTGGCGCTGGCGAACAGTCCCAGGCCAATATCTGACACGCATGTATTCCAAGAAAACGGCGCTCCGTTAGCTCAACTGATAAGAGCATCGCTCGCGTAATGCGAAGACGTGGGTTGATAGCCCACCTGCAGCCAGCCGTTCTTTCATGCATTTTCATTTCCTTTATTTACAATTTCTACACATCAACTAAAACAAGTAATTCACCCTATGTTTTCCTTGGTGTCATTGTCTAATGGCTTCATGTGATTGCGACTTAGAAAAATCGGGCCCTTCTCATCGCTTTCTCTCGTTTATATATATATATATATATATATAATATATATATATATACCGAGATACTGACTTAAGCCCGGCCCACATGGAGCGAACTCTCACGGCGAACTTCGCGCGGCCCGCACCAGGCGGCTGATCGCCAGCGTGCCGCCGCCGTGCTGCACCCACATGCGGCGAAAAACAGGCGGCCGTCGCCGCCACGATTTCAGTGTTGCTAGAACAGCGTGATTTCGTTCCCAGTAAAATGCAGTGAAAAAATAGTTTTGTATCTGCAATTAAACCATTTTTTATGTAATCGCGGTAAATAAAACGACTTATTATCGGTTAATGTCCATTTGACAATTTCTGTCACTTTTTATCAAAACATGGACTGCAGGACGCGGAATAATCGCTGGGGCTGGCCACGCTGTGCAGTGGCAATCGTGTTCAGCCGCCGCGGTACCGTAGCCACAGATGCCGTAGCTACAGTGTACTGTACCGTAGCCGCGATATCCGCGGTTTTATGAGAGGTGCTGCGGTAATTGTGCGTTCTGCAAACATCCGTTCCCAGTTTGCACTCGAAGTAATTGCTCAAGAAGGTCGCGGATACATCCTTTCAGTAGTCGCAGAAAACGCCCAGCTGCGCTGTGAACCGGTCCGGACAACGCCACACGACGATCTTTTCCCGTGAGTTCTTGTACTCTGGGTGGCAGCAATCCCATAATATTGGTCGCGCCTGGACGGCTATGATCAGCCGATCGTTGTACGCGATTCGCGCAGCTTTCATCGCCATGTTCTTTGGCTGGCTAGCCAAGTCAAATGTGGCGGCCGGAAGTCGGACGCGACCGCGCCCTGATTGGTCCACGCCACTCGCCGCTTCCGGCGAGCGGCGTCCAGCAGACAACGCCCACTCCAAACAGGGAGACTAGGCAAACAAAGCTGCGCTTAAAAAGATAGGTTTGGTAAATTTTCCGAGTAAATTTAGGCAAATGTGCAAAGATATGCCAAGTGCACATATTGAACGTCACTATTATCTTACTCCCATAACAGGGTGAAAAAAAATGTGTGCTATGGCCCAGGCTCGTAGCCAGGAATTTTTTCCGGGGGGGGCACTTGCTGAAGGCCTTGACTGTTTGGGGAAAGCACCTATTTTTCAGTAATTATTTTCGGTAAGGCACAGAAAGATAAGATTTCGAGGTGGGGGGGGGGGGGGGCTCCCCCCCCCCCCTCCCCCTGCGGGCCTGCTTTTACCACATATACAAAGATAGATTTAAAAGGAAACTTCGCCAGAAAGGCATAGCAATCTCGATGGTTTGTGCTATGCAGAAACTCGTCCCACCTTCACTTCAAATCACGTGACTTAATGTTTAAAAATCGCGTTCCAAAACTGACAGTGGCGAGAAAAGAAAAAAAAAAAGAGCACAACATTAGCTACAATCTTAACTACCAGTATACAACCCTCTCTAACAATCCCCGACAGACACGTTGCTAACCGTACTAACTACTAACCAGTGACTTCCGACTTTTATTTAAACAGAAAGCTTGCTTGTCCCGACCCTGTGCGACGAACCAAAAACGCAATTATTCTCAGTATCGTAAGGCCACGAGGAAGCGCAACTAAGGGCGCGGTAAGCGAAGACATAATCGAGGTAGAAAGGACAGACACGGACGAACTCGTCCTTATTTACATCGCTGGCGGGCCAGGAACGAAAGAGTGCGAAGGGAAAGGCCCCAGACAGACATAGAGAGAGAGGGAGAGAGAGTGCTGCGGCCTGCCTCTCGTAATCCAGCGGTCGTGGCGGCGAATTCGGACGTGACGGCGCTGAGCGCTCGGTACGTATATGCGCCTAACGCGAACGCGACGGGAAGGCGACGGCGCCACTGCTGCTATCGCCACCACGCGATGCCCAAGGCTTTCACGCACGCGTCCTTCCCGCAGTGAGACGGCAGCGACGGCGGCGACTTTCCTCGTCGCGAGATCCCACGGGAGCGACTCCGGGACGCGCGATCCGGGCCTGTGCTCCCATTCCGGCCTCGTGGCTAACTTGATTAGGGCCAGAACCGGGATCCCAGTCAGCCACCGCGCACCGCACCACCGTCGAACGGCCCGCTCTCTTCTTTTATTCCTGTTTTTTTTTTCTTGGTCCCGACTCGCACACGGGAACACGCGAAAAATAAGAAGGGGGAGGGGGTAGCACCCCGGTTTTTTTATTGGCCGCCCAACCATAAGCGCAGCGACGTGGCCGAAGGAAAAATAATAATGATGGAATGTATACGGGGGGAGAGCATGTCTCCTCCTGTGAGTCGCCGCCGCCGCACGGTCCGCGAGACCCGCGGGAAAAGCAAATAAAAGCGGATCCCCCTCCACCGACGTTGCTCGTAGATTTTTCCGCAGCCTGCCGCGGGTGTCGAGCATGAGATCCGCGTACGGTTTTTTTCTTCGTCGTTTTGCTTTGACGCGCCTAAACGCATCACACGGTTATACATACGGGAAGACGGTGATGTGGGTCGAGGAAGTGGGAGGGGGTGGGGTTGTTGTCTACAGCACACCGGACGGCGGGCGGCGTCAGAAATCCTGAGGAGATATGATGCAACGCAGTGGAAACTTAACAAGCTAAAGGAAACTGACAGATATGATCAAATTCGTACGTGGTATTCATTGAGAACAACTTGGATGCGTGACTTTGACTCAACATAACTTGTTCTCGGTCAAGTTGATTAAAACTTGGTGAACCCATTGAAGCGCAAATAAAAGCAACCCAAAGAACAAAGTAGTCGTCACTATGGTGAGTGCAGCGTCCTTGATGTCCAGTCTTCTGTTCTTTGTATTTGTTTTAATTGCGGTACTGTGGCTTCACCAAGTGACTTTGACTGAACAGTCAAAGTCACTTATACACCCTTACGTCGGAGCACTGTCGATCGTCAGTCACTAAAACGCGGCCGTCGATGCTTGCGGAGTTAGCGTACGGGCACTGTTGCTATGCGAACAGGCAAAACATTGAGTGAAGTCGGCGTCAATGTTATAAATCGCAGCTCCGACTTAAGACAAACTGAACGACGGCACGTTTGAAGTTATGAAAGCTGCCGCTGTACTACGGGCTGTCTTAACGGAAAGAGGCGGTCGTTATCCGAACGGTGCGTTGGAGAAAGCAGGACAATCGTGTTCCTGAAAATTCTATATTTTAGTGCACATGCTACTTTGAATGTTAAATCTCTGAAAAGCTCATCTTGAATTTCCTTTCGTACCAGACAGTATACTTTGAGACTTTAGCCCTGCCGTAAAATTTTACAAGAAAAGCGTGATCTTATGTTCTCCAATACGCTTGCTCGCAGAGTGTGTCACAGCAAATCTACGAAAAAAAAAAAAGGGGGGGGGGAGGGGAATGTGGCAAGAAAAACGTTACAAATCGGATAATAATATCAGTGCGACGTCTGCGGGCAGTAACGGGAATCGAGCACCAAAATTGTCCACGCGGCAGGTGTAGAGCCCACATTGCTATAGCTAAGCCCACCAACCACCAAATGGTTCTGCGTATGGTGGAGGTTACTCATTACTGCCGTTCAATGAAACCACTCCCAAAAATTCTGCCTGCCTCATACAAAAGCACTTACTATTGCACGGAAAGCAGAAGCAAGCAAGCAAAAAGAAAAAAAAGAAAAAGGAAACAATGACGAAGTAAAAAACGAGAGCAATGTGGCAATCGCTATAGCTGCGGTGAATCGTGAAAGCTTGAGGCGATTACGGCTAGAGCGGCATCTCACCGTCCAGGGAAGCGTCTGGTATTGCACCGGGGGAGCACGCGTGAAGGTCCGGGTCTGCAGTGATGAGGAGGCGGCCGCACCAGCGACGACGACGGCAGTTTTCGGCACCGCGGATGATGAGAAGAGGCGCGCACTTCATTCTCACATCGCGTGGGCGGTGGGGGCAGCCGTAGCGCGGAGGGGTGTGAGAGAGAACAGAAGGCAGAGGAGGGCTGTAAGTAGCCAGCTCGGAAATCTGACGTTGACTGATGGAAGCAGCCAACTGACGCGCACCGCACGAGCGCGCAGCACGGCGGGGCCGATGACCAATGGAGCTGGTCAATGAAAAGGACCGGAGTCCGCGGCTCCGTTCTGCTTTCCCGGGCTTTCACGCTCGCACGCGCAGGGTTTGCGCGACGACGAGACAACGGTGGAAGAAAAGGCAAGCGGGTCTAACGCACCGGTGACCAGGAATTCATTCCGTTTTTTTTTCCTAGTCTGTAAGGGTGCTTTGGTGCCAGGTACTTGAACACCGCACTGTCTAGCTTGGCAGAAGGTTCGTTCTGTGCCGCTACTTACGCGCGACTAACCATTAGTTGTAACGATGGTATTGCATAGCGTCCCTGATTGCGCAGGTGATTGAGAAGATAAGTCGGTCGACGCTAAAGTAGAGAAGAACCGAAATAAAAGTGTCTCTTTTATTGAAACCATATTGGATATCAGGAACAGCGGCCTTCCTCTCCTTCTTTTTTTGGCATGATATAAAAACGTCGACCGAACCGAGATTAGCATTCTAACTGCTTCTACGTAAGAGTGCTTCAAGACGTTGGCCACTCACAGTCGTGAAAACAGGACGATCACCGCAAAGAGGGCCACCCGCAGGCGAGCACGTGGTTACCTCAGAGGAACTTTCATTAGTAAGCGGCCAGGGATATCTTTCTGAAATATACTGCTACGAGCAACTCAAACAGAGAGCTGTATACAAGATATATTTGCAACTACAACGGCACTCCAAGCCCGATAATCTACTAGTGCGTGTCAGCTATAAATGTTACCGTGTTTACGGTGTAGGACAAATTTCGATTTGCCAGGAAAGGGTATGACGTAGAAGCATCCATTTAACAGAAAGCGATACCCAAGACAGCCGTGTAGCTCACACGGTCACGATGATAACGTCGACGAGAGCACCACCATTAAAACGTCGCGGGTCCGCGTTGGAACTTTCGGTAAGAACAATTCGAGAGAAAAAAGATGATGATAAATATGATGCGAACACTTGCGAGTGATCACACAAAATATTTTAATATAACCTTTAACACAAATGTAGATGTAAAAGGACGCAACAAAGATGTTCCAGAAGACCTTCTCTGCTGAAGAATCTATGTAGCCAAGCCATCACAAATCAGAAGACAGCAGGAAAACAGGAGCGGGTTCCTGGCGGGCGACAAGAGGAGGGTGGCTGAGTAGGATTGTCAAATCCGGACATAGAGAAGAAACTAATTTCCTGACGTTTCCGCCAGAGCCGCCTCACACCGTCGTTATCTTACCCAGCAAGCGGCATCATTTGTCCCCACCCTCTCTGCCTCTTCCTGAGTAGTTTCTTGGCGTACCTACAGCACAAACACGGCTCGCAAAAAGGGCCACGTTTCAGTGGTCTTTCCTTCTGTCAATCTTCATAAATGCTTCGATCAATTCTTTATATTTTCTTTGCAAGAAATTCTAGGCTTTCTCGACCAAATTGCTGGTCCCACACGACAGGACCTCTCGTTTTTCGTCGGTTACTTATCGCTCACGCCAGCCAAACGGCAAAAGCGAGGAATTAACGCATGTGTTCAAAAAGAAAAAAAAAAGAAGAAAAGAAAAAAAAGAAGAAAAGAAAGGAATAGCAAGAGACGAAGCAAATGAGGATTGCCAAGCATTGCTGAAAAAAAAAAAACAACAGTATAATAAATGATCAAACATAGTGAATGGTGTTATGGGGAGACGACAGGAGAAACAATCGCCCAATGCGACAGTTGAAGGCGTACACAGGGAGCAGGGAGTGTAGGGGGAGTGTAGGAACTGATTGCCAACAATGATGTCCCTGCACGTAAATAAGGGTCGATGGCAGGAAGCACCTATACAACGGAACGCGGCCACAGTCATCCATCAGACTGTCATAGCATCGCGCGATTGTGTGTCGCGAGCATTTTCACTGCAGAGGGCGCAAGTGTCGGAATAAACAGTGAGAGAGGATGTGCGCTCCCGAGAGAGAGAGAGAGAGAGAGAGACGCGTCGAGCTTTATCTGCTGCACGGGTGAAGAGGCTTCCCGGATCAAGAGAACCCCAGCTTACAAGAAACCAAGATTATACAAGAACCACTGAAATTGCGTTTATGAAGAAAGAATAAAGTCGAGGTCGCCTCTACCCTCAAACCATTGGCGCCATAATCTTCGGGGTGGCACAAGCGTGCGTGGCTGCGGGTTCGATTGAGTGCCCGGGAATCGGCTCTCGGTCGCTGCCTGATATATATACCCGGAATAAATCGCCACGCGACGTCGGAGTTGATGAATGGCTTTTTTCCGCGGACAATGAATCGTTGTTTCGGGGCGCCCGCCGACGACCACGCGATGCCCGGCAGAGGGCGTCATCGTTCTCAAGCCGACCGTAAGAATCGGAGCCCAACAGCGTCTGTCCATGTGAGATGTGCCTCTTATGCCTACTCCGTTTCACCGACTACGTGCAGTGCAGTGAAGGCTATAGGGTCTCGTGTCAGCCAGTGTGTAACGAGAAACAGAGGGCCGGGAGAATTCAGGAGGGCTCGGCCACTGTTCACTACTAATCCTTCCGTGAAGCTTCCATTCAGTCAGCGTCGTGCAGAGGGCGATCAGAGGCGGACAATGGAGGAGTAATTCTTCTGGTTCTCAATTGCCATTGGCCGACGCGACACGTGGTTTTCGCTGCACTGCACGGAATTGGTGAGATAGAGGGTGAGCCAGCTATTTGAAAACAGCTGGTCGTTTTAAAAATCTCAGAATTTCTTGACAATCAGAAACATAGTCGGCAACACGTCTTACATACGTGCTTTAAAGAAAGCCGCCCAATCCCTCGGATGATAGCTATGGCGGTTGTAACGTGCTGGAAATTTGATGGGTTCTCGGAAATTTTAATTTTATTTAATTTTATAATGTTAATAACACAACAGCTGCTAGTTTCGAGATACAGGGCTGAATAGTGTTCAGTTCAGTAGTTCTTGTGGCGTGCGCTGTTGGGCAGCATTGCCTCTCTATCCAACCATAGCAACACTTATACAGATAGCTTAATAGAACATGTTTTTGGGCTAATTGGTTAATATTTGCAGGTTTAACAAGCGCACATTTTGGGCGGGACAAAGGAAAGTAGAGACAAGACATGCACATAACTCGCAACTGGAGTTGATTCCGAGCAAAAAGCACACATACAAAGAAGCAAGTTGCGCAGACTGAACCGCGCATAAGTGGCACGGAAGATTATAGACGATGAACTAAACAAGAACGAGGTGAAAGCAGGAGCCATTCTTCTTCTAATTCTTTCTGAGGTTTTACGTGCCAAAACCAGTTCTGATTATGAGGCACGCCGTAGTGGAGGGCTCCGGATTAATTTTGAGCACCTGGGGTTCTTTAACGTGCACTACAACACAAGCACACGGGCGTTTTTGCATTGCGCCTCCATCGAAATGCGGCCGACGCGGCCGGGATTCGATCTCGCGACCTCGTGCTCAGCAGCGCAACGCCTTAGCAGACTGAGCCACCGCGACGGGTAAGCAGGTGCCAAGATTTCGACAAGTGGACTTGTCTAACTTGTCGAAACGTTGGCTCCTGCTTTCACCTTGTTCTCGTTTTGCTCATCGTCTTGAATTTGAATCTCCCGCCTTCCCCGTGTTTTCCAAGCAACATTATAGATATCTAGCAATACATAACGGCATTCTTTCTAAAAAAAATAATCGCTGCGCAACATTAAAAATTATGCCACTCATATAAATCATATCTTTCTGTCCCATATGAAAAAGCTTTCATTCACTCGCGCGCAAGCGTTTCCCCACTCTTATCTAGAATTCAGAAACTGGCGCTTGTGTCGTGTCTACCCCCTTTTGTCCCGTCTAAGGTGTGCGTTTGTTAAACTTGCAAACGCACAGTTCGATTTCTTTCCATTGCAAGGAATCGCTTCAGCGCTCTGGACAAGAGTTTAGACGTCGCTCCACTACATCCCAAATCTCGCGTATTCAACTTTGAAAGAGCGTCTAATCGCGAAAAGCCAGTTAACGAGCGCCTTTCCAGGTACAGACACGGCCGTTCCATAGCAAATGTATTAATGTAGAGACGCAAACACACAGGGACTCTTACAGCCCATCCGCCCCGCCAGTACAACAGCGGCCCAACTACGACACGGAGGGCCACTTTTCGCAATTGCACCCGGCCGCTCTTTAGGGTCGCTCTGATGGCCTTCCTTCGCCGGCACCCGATTTTTGCCCACCGGAGGAGGAGGAAAGGGGAGAGCGCAAGCGACGTTGCAGTGACCGTTCCCTCCAGCGCGGCCCTTTGAATTGCTTCGGGGCCGCTACTGTAGCGAGAGCTACAGCAGTAGCCGACGTGAGGAAAAGATTATTGGGAGGAGGGTCGCAAGACAACGCAGCCTCCCGCCGCGTCCATTGTCCGCTCCTCGGAGCGTTGCAACGGCAGCAAGCGCGTTTATTATTTACCACTCGCGAAGGACCTGTTATTGTACCCCCGTGGGCACGCACACAGCGAGCCTGAGCGGCGCGTAACGCGGGGGCGAGAGTAATCTTAATGCAGTTGTTTGCTTGTTTGTCTGTCGGTTTGTTTGTTTGTTTGTTTGTTTCGATTTTGCCGTGTTCGCTTTCAGCGCAGTAACTGTATGCTTCCCTATGCGACAATTAGTACACGATGAAGTGCGGCGGCTCCTAGCTTGTGTTCCAAAAGGAGTGCCAACACATATTTTCGAAGCTGTAAGAACCCTACTCCACACCATCTCGCACGTAAAAGAATGACACTAAGCAAGTACGATGGGCAGGAAGTATTTAAATTGTGTAATTTGGTACTAAATTTGGTTTTGAAATGCCAAACCCAGCGTCGTGACGAAATGGCACGGAACAAAATATGCTGACGTTGTATATCAATAAGACTAGGTATTACGACGTTGCTCAAAAAAGACCCTCAAGAGTGCTGTGCGCGTTTCTGCTGGCTGCGCTCGCGTGTGGCAGCCGCAGCGATGGAAGGAACGGATATGAGCCAGCGTATCATGACGTCATGACACATCCACCTCCTTGGTACCGTAACTAGATCGTAAAAACAAGTAGTTTAGTAAATTAGTTCGGGCACTCTGACGTTTGCAAGTATTTTTATTTGGTATAAGGGTTTGGGCCTTCATTTAACACAGCAGATGACAGGTAGCAAATGTCGCGGGAGTACCCCTTCAAACATCTTCAGTCTTCGGATGAATTGAACGGATGCTAGCACGTTTTAGAAACGTTTTAGCACGTTTTAGAGTTTAACATGTTGACTTAAAAATTGGCGCCAGTTAATTTCGTATTACTTTTTTGTTCTTGTTTTTTTCTGCAAGCCTCGGGTCCTCTAACTAGGAGCTGATGCCTAGAATCGATAGATGATGTTCGTGAAGCACCCGCGAAGGGCGCGTTCGCGAGCAGCATTCTCGTCTTGCTGACGGCGCGGTGTGCAACAACTAGACTCTGCATCGACAGCGAAACCGCGTTGCAAACTTCTCTGCACGGCAACACGCTCGCAAGGGTGAAAGGGCGCCAGCCCATCGGCGTGATT
Organism: Dermacentor silvarum; assembly: GCF_013339745.2. Classification (NCBI taxonomy): domain Eukaryota; kingdom Metazoa; phylum Arthropoda; class Arachnida; order Ixodida; family Ixodidae; genus Dermacentor; species Dermacentor silvarum. Next base: position 4,920,778 of record NC_051160.1, read on the forward strand.
AAGGAAGTGCTGAATCTCTTTACCAGATCCCATTCTTTATACCTCACTGATCGCTAGGGCGCTGAACATTACACAATCCAACTGTTCCGACGATGACTGAGCCGATGAGAGTGAGCGCAGAACCACTGCAAGGCGAGTATGCGCCGATGTCCCCCTCTGAACCCCCGTTTCCAACCCCGTCGCCGCTGTTTTCTCCAGAAACGCCCTGATTAAATGTCCGTACTCTGTGAGGGTCAAGCCGGTTACGTGGACACGCGGCCCTTGACATGGGGCCGGCATTCACTCTGCCGAACTGTTCGCAACGGTCAGTTGACCTTCGGCTATTGAAGGGTAAGAGGGCGGAAAAGGGAGAAAAGAGCTAGGTTCGCACTCTCGTCGGTCAGTGTTCGAATGGCCACGCATATGGAGCAGAAAATGACCTGGGGACGACTCCCCACCTCCCTCCTCTTCTCACGAGCAGCTATAGCCAGTCTTTATAGCTCCGTATCACGTCCACTTCCCTACATGTCCCCTCCCCCCCATCACCACCTGACCCTTCTTTCCGAAGGGTCAGTAGACACAGCACGCCCTGACACTTCCGTCCGGCCGAAAACCCCGTTGGCCACAAATCTTTTGCGATGGGACAACGACGCGGCCACGGTATCGGTGGCCTAGTACAGCGTCAATAAGCATTACGGAGAAACCGGCGGGAAGCAACCGCCACCTCGTTTAGAAAGGCTGTGCAATAATAGAGAAAGGTGAGAAAGAGCGAAAGGAAAGAGCTCTCCTCCCTCACTCGGTTCGGTCGGTTTCGGTGGGCAGCTTTTCCCGCAGGGCTCTGAGGTCGCGTGGCGAAAGCGTACCCGGGACAGCGGGCTATAAGTCGGCGGCTGGCCAGTACCTCAGGATTCGCGGAGACGTGATAAGATTAGAAGGGCGTTAGCGGGCTCGTGCCGGCACCGAGGGGGGTTTCGGTCTAGGACCGGAACGCGGCAGACTTTGGTCGCTCCTTTCCGCGCGCAACACGGGGCTCGGATCTGGTTCATAAAGCGCCGCTCGTAAGTCAGCCGACCGATATAAACTGCGACCCTATATACACATGGCCCAGCTTCTGACGCGCTATTATACGCAGCGGGCGGGCGGTCTCGCTAGCGGCGAGACAAAGCAAGGCTATGGTAGCGGTCAGAAAAAGAAACGAAACAGGCACATATGTAAGGCTATGGGCGCTTGATGCAATCCTCGAATAGAGAAAGGCGCCCTGAACAGGGTTTCGGGGCACTTGCGCTTCGACTACTTAATGCCGCAAAAGATTGAAAAAAGAAAACAAGAGATTTAGTAAACTGCACATCTCAAACAGCGAACAGCGACTTTTCTTCGAAATTATTCCATCGTACTCAGGATCTTAACTTAAGCAGTGTAACTATTTTTTTCTCTTAATGTCAACTAGAATATATTCGAGAAAACATTGCCTTATAAATGCAACAGTGCGCTATGGTTACGCATGTGCGCAATAACTTTTTGCCTTCATGCATTAGGAAAAGAAGAGAGCTCAAAATTGAGAAAGATGAAGCATAATATATAACGCCACAAGAACGTCTGAAGCCACAATCCCGAATGTTAGACAAATTCATGTACTATTTATCGTCACCATGGTAGCCGAAGAATCACAGGGCAAAGGTTCCTTCGTTTGTCTTTTCATTTTGTTGTTCATGTATAATTACTCCCACTCCTGCAATTGCCCTGACTGGGCTGCAGTATGTAAAAAAATAAAAAAGACACTTATTCACAAGCCACCCACCGAATAGTATTTCTTGCAGGTAATTCTATGCTGGGAAGCCACTGCCGAAGAGTCGCACTGTTGCAAATCATCGTCGCATGATGTCAATTTCGCCCGACACATCATGGCGACCGTGCGCGCGCGCAGTGCCAGTGTGCGGGCTCGTTTGCTACGCGGTCACGGTTCAGCGAGCGCCGCAAGCCGTATGGCTGCGTCGCGGCGTCAGCGAGCGGAACGCTCACAATCACGGCACGAGCGCCGTTAGGGCTGGGTGGCATGCCGACCAGATGGACGTCAGGGCCGAGCGAGCGCAATTAAATCGGCGCACTGCTACTTACGTACAGAGTCAACCTCACAACTTCCTACTAACGACGGTGCACAAGGAGAAAGCATCTCGCAAGTGTTGAAGCTCGGGCGAATCGGTAGCGGTTCATTTCGGTGGTGTTCGGAGCACACATATGCTAAGGAAATAAGGATCACGGAGAGAGTGAAAAGAACGCAGACTTCCAGGTAATATTATTTTCGTGGTGATGTGATAGTATACACAGGTAATAAATAAAACAAGCCAGCGACTGCTATCATTCATTAAGTCTCGTGTTAGAAGTATGTGCCAGTCTGCCAGTATCAGTATCGAAAATAAATGCAATAAAAAAGTTGCCACGATTACCTAGAAACAAAGCAAGATCGCCAAATTCATCTGTCGACTGTGCAACGGAAAGTGCACTAACACACCTTCCACCAAGCTAATTTGTCATTTCAGCCTCGATAATTTCACGAGTTAACTTGGTCTTGCGCTTTGCCATCATTTGAGTTTATTATAAAAAAAAAGTATGCAAACGTAGCCGCTGAATGCCCAGATTACCCTAGATAATACCGCGAATGTAATTTTGATGCCCGCGAATTCATTCCGCAATACCTATTGCAACGCCTCTAGCTGTTGTTTAAGGTACAAAGCTTAGCATTCCATCGTAAGCTTTGCTTACGCATGCAGACCTGCGCCCCGTATAGCTCTAGGAAGGAGCGACGAACGGTAAACAAAAGTTCTGGCTCATTGATGGTAGCACGCATTGTTTGTCCGAAAAAAATAATAATAGTACAGTAATAAGTATGAGGTTTAGCGTCCTGAAACTGTAAAGTGGGCTATAACCGACGCCACAGTGTAGGGCTCCACAATAATTTTCACCCCCCGGGATTCTCCAACATGCACCCAAAGGTTGTGTTGCTTTGTATTCCGCCCCCGACATAATGCAGCCGCTGCAATCGGAAATGGGACGTGACACTTCGTGCACAGCAGCCCAATGTTATTTCCACTAAGTAACAGGGTTAAGTTGAGACACTTCTATGAACAGTGTGGCTTCTAACGGGACTGGTATCCTCTGTTGATGAAGCGGTCTTGCTTCCCTCTCTTTCAGATTCGAGTTTCCATTGTTGTTGTCTATTGCGCGGAATAACTATTTGCATTATTAATTTTCTTACGCAGCGTTAACTCGGTGCTTGTTGACACGAATACGGCTGTTTCATCTATGTGTATAACATGCACGCATTAGTCTTTTTCTTATCAATATCATGAAAGTTGAATGAGGGCCCATATTAAAACAGAGTTTTTACGCTGCTAATATATAAGCCAGCCAATCGAGGTGTTGGACATATTAACGAAGAGCTAGCTCTTACGAACGATAAGCTTTGTGGATTGAACTAGAGAAATTAGGCGAGTAAAAATATTCTTTGCTGCTAAGCCTGAAAATATTTGGTAAAAGAAAGCTGCAGGTGTAAAATAAGAGAAAAGGAAAATAAAGAAATAAGAATGAATGAAGTGAGACATTACGAAAACAAGAAGAAAAACAAAGAAAACGGCAAGAGATGCATAAACAGAGGTAGAAAAGTATGAAAGCACATTTTCTCCGAAAACACTGTAACTTGAGTAGAGTCTTCCGCGCATGCTCGAAAGGGCAGGAACAACACACGTGTCAGCGGGTTAGAAAAGCTCCTTGTGCCCCTAAAAGCTGGCCGCGTCACGCGTTCTGCGTGGCGACGAAAGCTCCCTCCCTGAATGGCGAATCGTGCGACATTCGTGGTGAGTTCAAATCCGGTTCAACACAGCACTACGCGTAGTCATCACCCATCGCAGGATTGGAGCCCGGGGAGGTTTATTTAGAGGGTGAGCTTAAGTTCAGCATAAGCAGAACCCACGATGGCTGAAACGCTGCGCTAAAGAAACAGATCGAAGCGATTTTTCACGCGTGAGCTTAAAGTACGGCTACCAGCTGCAACGCGCGCATCTCGCGGAGAGCAGTTGCCTCGTGTGTTTATTCAAACTACACAAGTGGCTGCGACGATCTCCCACTGCGACATCCACAGAAAAACATTCCCACCAGAGAACAAACAGCGAGATCGGCAAGCGAACTGCAATAGCAGATCAGCTGGATTTGCTCAAAGACATAATCAGGCTGGCTATTGTGAAGGAACACACAATAAAACAAGAACAGAAAAAGAGAACGCCGTTGTCTTCATTGTTGCATGTACAGAGAAGGCTAAGAAGTAACAACTGGGAGCGCACAACGTTACAACGTTGTTGAATATATAGTTGTGATCCGCGTAATCGTTGTGAAGCGTAATGTGTCTACAGTTATTCGCGTATCCAAATGAGCCGCCAGAGCGAGAAACAAGTTTCATAAAACAGAATGTCGAGCCTAAACGTAGCGTAACATGCACGTGACATTAGCGACGTTTGACACGTCGAATGACAGTTTGTACGCAGTGCGATACAAGAAGTGGAGTTGGAGTTCGATTGCTGCAGATGTATCTTGTATATAAAGGTTGCCAAACTTTACGGGCGCGATTTAAACAGCATGCGGCGCCACCAAAGTAAATTGTGCTTTGCTATTTCAGAATCCCGCATTCTCTGAAGCATATATCGGCGCACCAGCAGATGTCACCTTACCCTTATGTTGCGTCAAGCCGATAGATTTCCATTATTTTTCCTTCGCTCCCTAATTACCTCACAACAAAGGAGACATACTAAACAAAGCTAGCAAAGCTAGCGCGCGGAGGTAAACTAATACGGAATGGCCGCTCTGAACAAAACTTCCTATCGCTCTACGACTGTGCATTTCCATTCCGCTAAGCGTGTGGCGCAAACATCTCGGCGAGTATTTCATCGCGTTTTTTTTGCTGTTTTTTTATACTGACAAACGCCATAGACAAATTTCAGCAGGGCAGGTTCAAGAATTTGCATCTCATTAACCAGAACGCGCTTCGTAAACCCATTAACGTGTTTTGGCTAGTGCCACCAAAAGCCGGCTCTTTAGGCTAACATCTCAATAAACAAACTACGTCGCTTTCTCAACGTCCCCGAGACATCCCCTATTCACGAGGCGCCCACAGAAACGGCCTAACTGTAAATACCGAAGCGAGACAGACAAAAGAAGTTCGACACATGGCTCGCCAAAGTCTCTATACACGCGAACGGCGGCAGAGACTCGCGCACAATAGAGACAACACAGCGTCGCTCTATATACATGCACAAAGAGCGAAACCTCCAGAGGGCTTCGCGTCGACCCCGGCAGACAGGAGCCGCAGAGGTTGCAAAGACGACGCCAGCTCGCGCAGTTCGCGTCCGAACCTCTTATGGGCAGACAATGCCGAGAGATAACCGGAGGAGGATCTCCAAATCCGGTGGTGCTTTGGGGTCGCTGCCTCATCGCCGCTGCCGCCACTACGCCTCCCCCTTTTCAAACCCTTACCGTCGACTCCCTCCCTCTCATCACCGCTACCACTCGCAACGCTTTACCTCTAGCACCGTCAATACCCAAAAAGCTATCTAAAAGGTGTTGGCACAGTCTCGTACAGGGAAACCTGGCTCCCCCACTTCGGAGCAAGCGCTAATCTTCTCAGATTTATAGGCACTTTGAGCGAGCGCGTGCGCCTGTGACAACCCCCGTCCTCCCCTCCCAGCCGACTCCGAGGCTTCTACGGTACTATTGTCTCAGCGGGGAGGGAAGAAGACGGCCAAAACCGGCAGCTTTAACGCGGCGCCTATATATGGAACGACTCCGGTAGCCCACAGTGAATCTCACGCGACCCTTCCCCTCTCGAGCCCTTTCTCTTCGTTCCCAGTGTAAACACTGCCCTGGTTGGCTTGGTGTGCGTATTTGGCTGCGAAGGAGGAGAGGCCCTGTATCAACACGCGAAGCCACGCTTGCGGCGCTGCCGGGAGAAATGATGTCCACAAGAGAGACGAGACTACAGAGACCAGCAGCAGCTCTCCTGCTTTTAAATATAGGAGTACAGGGAATCGCGGGATCAACGCGCTTCTGAGAGCTCTTACTTTGCAGTTAAGTATTGAGTGCGCGAGTGAGTCAGAGAAGCGATTGGCACCGGATACACAGGGGTTGTTGAGCGCGGCAAGCGATGCGAAGAACTGCCATTTTCGGAGCTTTATACTAGAGTGGAAGTACGAGCCAACTTATATAGGCGCAACTGCGCGCTTTGTGAGTTGGCTCTCAGATATTCGTAAGTGCACCTTTGTTGAGTACCGAACCGTCTCACATTTCGCGAAGCGAAACGTCTTGTTCGTTTTTCCCGTATTGCAGCAAATGAGGTCAGAGTAAATGCTGTTGATTACTATTGACGATGATTTCGTTCAGCGTAACGGAAGTCTACAAATAGCGGAACGCTTTAGCATTTGCGGCATTACCGTGTCGCCGTTGCCGCCCCATTGTGGTGCAGCTGCGAACACGTTCGCTGTATTGTGACGCATACGTAATTAGCACGCGGTGGGGATTGTTAATAGTAACTGTAAGACGATAAAGCATAACGGCCTCACAGTAGAATAGAAATATTACAGCATTAAAATTATTCCTGTGTGAATACGAAGATGCTCATATGATGCAAAACGCCTTTATTCCAGCGTTCTCACATAATGCTGAAAATTTAGACAAAATGTTTCTTTTTTTCTTATTTTGTCCTATATAAACATTTATTCGTATTTTCGAAATTTGACATCTGTCTCAAACACTCAGCTGCGCATTCAAAACCACGCTCAGAGATATAAAAATATGCGCATCCACCGAAGGCGCTTGAACAGACCCCAAAACCAAAAGTACAGCGAAACATCATCAGAATTGGAGGACGCTTAAGGTTCGCCTTTAAAAGTGGAACGCGATAGCATTCAGAGATCCCTGGCTGCTTATCAGACTTTTTTCTCGTATATTAAAATTACAATCCTACGCAATCACCCTTGTAGGTTGTCGTTAAGTCGTACTTTGCGATTTTTCTGACGGATTTTACTTCGAAAAATTCAAATTTTGTTCACTAACGCCTTGCGCCTCGCGAAGGGCACACCCGGTTGGGGTGGTCCGGAATGATGTGGTTCGGCACGATTATTTCCGCCAGACGCCGATACTTATGCCGCCGCCGACACCGACGCCGGATTTTCTGCGACACGGGGCCCTTAACGCTGTCGCGTTAAAATCTAGAGACAGCCACACGATCAAGCAAGTACGCTCCCCATTTCGCTACCCTTTGTGAGCACCTAGCATCTTTGAAATGCATAAAATAGTGAGAATGTATCGCGAACAATGCGCTCGTGAGATTTTTGAAGCCTTCAGCCTCTTGACACGCGGCGACGCACGCATCAGCTCTCCGTCCCCCACAAAATAAATATACTATATTTCGTGGTAACCATTTCCTTTTTATGTGTATGCCTTATCTACGCCTTCAGCGCTCTGGCCCGTGGTCCTTTTTTCTGTGTCCTCTGTCGCACGGTTATAAATTTGCTGTTGAACAATATGTACCAGCCAGCCCAATTGAACACACTGTTAACGCTTTTTACACACTGAACTGATGGAAAAACACATCCCCATCATTTGTGGCCGTCTCAAGTAAATTCGCATACGTTACCCTCGAGCCGCTACGTCCGCACATCGGCGCGCCATTGCAGAAAGATCTCATCACAATCGAAGCACCAGTTTCCCGTCTTCCGTGTGCTGCTGATCGGAATCTCTCGCGGTCTTTTGGGAAGCCATGGAAGGCCACTCTCATCGGGAAGAGGGACGAACGAGAAAGAGGGGGGCCAAGAAGGAAGGAAAACCGGCATCCCTTAAAGGAGTCTTGACGATTCTCTCTGTATACTGTCCACCGTGAATGGTACTGTATTGAGTAGTCACACCAAGCACGGGCCGCCACTCCCACACAATCGTCCTCCCTTCCCCACGCCATTAGGAGAATGCAGAGTAGAGGAGAAAGAGGCACACACCCTCGCCCCCCTCCCCCATTAACTCGAGAGGGGATAGCACAGGGAATATAGGCGGAAGAGGAGGGATAAATGGGGAGAATAAAGAAGCGTCTTAGGAAAAGCAGTAACGGCCGCAAAGGAGACAGAAAGGGGAAGAGCCGGAATAGGGAGCGGTAAATGCCAGAGCAAGGATAAAGGGAGAAGGGTGAGGATAGGAGGCGAGAAGGAGCCTATAAGGATCCCAAGGCACAAACGGCCGACCACGGATAGGCCAGGCTTGGCTCGACAGGATGGCAAAAAAAAAAAAAAAAGAAGCCTGCCATCTATCGGTTGGCGCTGATTACGGGCTGCCGGAGGCCTCCATTCCCGTTATTGGCCATATTAACGGGGCCGCGCTCACCGGATTACGCGGCACAGGTCCCTGATCATCGGGGGAAAAAGGGAAAGACGGCAGGAACAATCGAAGAGGGAGAGTACAAAAGGGAGAGGGAAACGCGAAAACACGTACATGGGCAAGTGCTAAAGATTGTAAGGGGAAGGAGGTACGGGGCCATTCCTCAGTTTTTTTTATTTTTTACACTCTCTTGCTCTATTTTAGGTAGGACTACGCTATCATTTTCTAAAATCAGCGGATTTAAGAAAACAGAAAGGGAGAGGGGGGAGGAGGACGAGAAGAAGATTTTTTTGTAAGATATAGATAAATGATAAAAAATCTCAGCAGAAACCCATCTTTTGTGAGAAGAAATACATTGTCTATGTATTACGTACGACACCGCCTTACCCCACAGCCCTCCCCCCATGTCAGTCTGAAAATCCGCATCCGTCCCCATCGAATCAACAACACACAGCAACGACAGGAAGAAAGAAGTGCGTAGAAGCCCCGAACAGCCCAGGCTTAAAAACAAAGACCTCCCTGAGAAATGTCCGAACCGGGAGCATGGAATGTTCAAATGGACGCGGGAAAGCGCGGGACTGTGCGGGAGGAAGCAATAATAATAAAGAAGAAGAAAAAAAGAAGGGGGGGTAGGTCTTAATTTCCAATACGTCATCATCAAGCGGAAGCACTGGTATGGGTTGGGCCCTGGAGAGAGCTGGTGGCACTAAAGACGGCTTCCCATAGTGACGACAGGGGGTGCGGCAAAGGCAACATACGGAGCAGCTGGGGAAGGTCGGCGGTTATTATGCGATCACGATCATCGCGCGGATTAAGGGATTTGGCAGCGAAGTCATTTGCCTCTAACCCGGCTTATGTGTTGATTTGTAAGCGGTGCCGGGCTGCTTCTCGGCGAATGCAGTTTGTGAACGCTCTGTGAATATTCCTTTGCACAGAGGCGTGAAGAAAATAAAAATAGAGAGGCAATGATTCATAGAGAGAGATTTCCTTTACAGAGCAGACGACTGACTGATGAGAAGAAAAGTAACAGACGACACTCATGTTCGTCTGCTTTTTTTTTATTGTTTTTTTTTTCGCAAGCGTCTGTCATTTGCACTACATAAAATCAGTCATATTTCAGCAAAAATCCCGCTTTGACTTAAAAAAAAGGCTAATCGATGGAATTTCACCTTGACAGGCAGCTCATTGAATCATAAATATATCCGGTGACGATCTAAGAATTGCAGCGGCAAATACCTCACTATCCTACTCGAAGAAACTTGTATAGGAGCTCCAGCCAATCATGCTCGCTCATTTTCATGACGTCATAGTGGAGATAAACTTCTTTCAACATGTGTGTCTCTCGTGAACTATGTTTTGGAGCCCGGAGGCGCAGAGGAACAGGTTTAGTGCGGTGTTTGGAGCCGAACTTGAGTAAATGCTCAGGTTGTCACCGATCGTATAGACATCTCACAACGAGGCTTCGAAAGTATATAGCGCCAAAAGAATGAAAAACCTTAAGAAGTCTAAAACATTACGACGACCTTGCAGTCACCACAATTGAGCAACTACTTCAAGCTAACTAAACAAAGGGTATACTTCGCAATGTGAACCTAGAATCCGCTCTGCAGGTTTCAAGAGCGTTTTCACGCCAGAGCAGTGAATTATTGAAGAAATGACAGCTTGAGGGGCATTGCCAAGTCGTATGCACTGCCTGTCATAATGCCCACAGCACACTGAATCGCGTTAACGAAAGACTCGTGGCTATATTCGTGAGAAACTAAGTTTTTAAAGACCTGCAACAACAAAGCCAATCTGCATGCACAAGCAGCATAATTGAATTCGCTATCACGCAACGGCCGTGACCACGAGGATTAAAAAAAATATACCCTCGCGAGCGGTTGCCACATGTCGAGCACGCAGAGAACCGATCGCGCATGTTTTTATATACGCGCGCCACTTTACAACGACCCGCCCGCTGGCATTACACGCCTGCCTCCTGGTATGGCCGAAGCAGACTTGCACGCCCCTTACACCCCCCCCCCCCCCCCCCTTAAACCCGCACAAACTTTATTTTTATTTTTTTTTTCGTAGCCCGGCGGCAGTTTGTCCGAGTGGTCAACGCCTGTGTCCGGCCAACCCTGTCGAGCATACGCTCACATACGTCAATGGCAACAAACAATACGAAAAGAAAAGGGAGAACAGAGACAGGAAAACAAAGGGGACACAGAGCTAAAACCCGGGCACCGCGTTCACAATAAAAATCCGTGGCTGCTGCCAATGCCCAAGGCGGGATCTCAACAAAAGCACCGTTATTCCTTTCCCTCTCTCCTTCGGTCTTCACGTCTCCATATTCTCTATGCCCCCTGCCCCGGTCCCTATACGGCACGGCTGCTACTAATCTGCCCCGTGCGCCCTTCGCTGCCGCTTCGTCGAGCCATTAGCAAAATTGCAGCGCACGGATGTGCCGGGGCAGACGAAAGGTTTTAGCGGCGAGGGCCGTTTAGGGCGATCCGGCGCGCCCGTTCGGTCAAATCCTGCCGACTCAGCTCTCGCAAAAGCTTACAGAAGGCAGGCGCGATGCGTGACGAGACCAAACTCGCTGCGTCATCGTCCCGTTCCACCGCGGCGGCGCGACAAGCCGGCGTACACGACCGTCCAAAGGCCGATTGCGACGCCGGTAAGAGTTGGGAGAGGACCGTATAAACAATGGACATCGAGACCTCTTCGATGTTGACGCACAACGTACGTTGGCAGGGCAGCCACGGTGGACAGCCGGCAGACGAGTGCCTCGACAGGGGGGTTCGCAACGGTCTGATGTAGGGTGCCTACTTGAATCCGAACTGTATAGGCTCCCTAGTTTGATGAGGTGCAAACGAGATGGCCCGTAAGCGTATGCGAATAGAACGGGGTAGAGAATAGCTAGTATGGAGAGTGGGAAAGGTGAGGTCAGTGGTAATTTGCCCCGCAATGCTCTTACTTTATTTTCTTTATGTATGCTCATGCCAGCAGCGGTACCCATGAAACGGCCTTCTGGGGTCAGACGTCCAAAATTTCAGCCAGCGTCAATTTTATGCTTTCCGTATTTCTTTATCCGCAGTAAGAGCAGTGCAGTTCTTAAAAAGTTCTGCGCTGGCAATCCACAGTGAACACATTTCCACACGAAAGTGAGGACAAAGAGAGGCGCGTCGTCCGATCTTCACTACTCGCTTGTCTTGATAATATAGCAACGCGTTTTCTCTAAGCTTCGTATGAGAAATCACCACTGAGGCACAGGTTACTCGACAGGACACAAGGGACGCTCAGGCGCTGCCATCGCCGGCATAGACTGTCTTCGTTTACCACTACTACTGCTACTACCACCGCTAACACGAGAGTGAAAACTAACAGACCATACGTCTGTTCTTCGCTGCTATTTTGTTTTGCCTACAGTAGCTCTGACAGCTCGCGCTGAGGAGAAGGCGCAGTACTATAGGCTCCGGTGGTCAAGCCGCACTGCCAAAAGTGCCATTCGTGAAGCGCCAAGCAGAAAGAGCATACCTTTGAGTGCCTTTGAGGGCTGCATGTCCCTGAGCCAGGGCCGGTGTCCGTGCTGGGAAAAGTCTCTGAGCTTCAGGTAGGAAATGGTGAGGCGGATGATGGAGGCCTTGTCGAGCTGGCTGGTGATGGCCGCCGGTAGCGGCAGCATCTTGGCCAGCTCGTAAAACTCGTAGTTCTCCTTGCCCCGCCGTGACCTGGCTGCGTCCCGGCTCTTTTCCTTGCGCATCTCGAGGATACTGCGACAGGCATAGGCATCTGCTGTCAGCACCAGAGCTCATCGACTCCCCACATGTTTTAACACTGTCCTTGGCGAACAGCGTGGGGGTTTCCTGACTGTGGCGCTTACCTAAGGATAGCAAGACTAAGTCAATTTCCTGAACGAACAAGAAATAGGATCAGAAAAAAAAAAGACACTGCAAGCAAATTGAAACAAGCTGTATTTTCAATGAGCGCCTTTCTTTCAGTCCTATTAGCTATTTCAGACCCTTTTTAGCAGATTATGGGTGACGACTAGCTTCGTCTTGTCGGTCACTCATGCAACTCAGTCAATAAGCACCTTGAATGTCTGACAACACGGCGTCATAGGAGATTTACCAATGACGACTACACAAGCGTAGCGTGCGGAAATAGCGCAGGTACCCTAAAGCATATTTTGTTAGCGTGACGCAGCATTCTTCCAGAGTTAAATCAGGACATAATTACCCTGTCCGAGGTACTTCGGCTACAAAGATAAAGGAGTAATGCTTAAGAGTGTGCGGTGGGGAATACTAAAAGATGGACAGAGCATTCGTGGCGTAAATATAGCAAACATGCCGAATCAGAAGACATTCGTTGTTAATGGCAATAAATATTTTTCAGGCATCGTGGTTTGTTCGTGCGTTCATACGCCGGTGATCGCCGAACAACCTCAGCAATTAGACGCGCTATGCGCTCATAACTAACGTTCCAGGTGAGTTAAGAGGAAGCGAAAGCTCATTTCAATATTTACTGGCGATCAACGAGAGTGAGACCGTAGCCATCACGAAAATTCAAGGTGAAGCGGGAGCCATGGGTGCCGCCATGTTCGACAACGCTATGCATTAGCGTCCGTAAACGTTACGAACGTTAAACTCGCCAAATAACGTACGTTATCATAAGCGCACGTAAACCACAGAAACTCAATAACGTTCGGAGCATGCGCAGTGAGGACAACGCTATTTCTTTACGCACGTAATGCGTTTACGTTTAGTTGCAAACTGCTATTCTGAAACTGTCTAATTAGGGCCGTGAGGAAAATTTGGTAAATAGAAGTCACCTGAAATTCCGTACACGATTTGTATCAACAGTCTGCATGTATGTACAAAACCAACATACAAAGGACGCAGAAATACACATGTAGATATAGATATAGTAGTAAACAAGGGATCACAATGAATAGTAGTAACAACTAAAATAACCAAATATCAAAAAGGGCTACAGCACGCCAGACGCAGCAGGAAAAAAAAAAAGCGCACACCCGACAATAACCTGATGTAATTAAGTAATGGAGCTCTTGGTATAGACATTCAAGGCTGCTGGCGCAAACTGAGCCAGACGAAGGTCCCTTTTCTTTCGCATCGTTTGCACCGTCTGCGTTATCCGCCACGAATGGCACCGAGTCTTTCCCACGAAACTGCATCTCAGTATACGTCACAAGACTTCAACTACTTAATAGTTCACTTGTATGGACCATTAACATAGTGCCGCGATTGTGCAACTCCGTTTAGCATAGTGCAACTCCGTATCAATGAGCATTCTGCTGAGTAACCTCTGGTTGTTGCTGTTCCTTTGTTTTATATACGTTGTTACATTATAGGACAAAGCGATACAGAAGCCACTGCATGGCGCTCCTTCGTATTCAAGGAGAAAAGAATCGACCCCAGCAACTTGTTTAACACGAGCGCACACAAGTTAATTTTCTTACACTTTGAAAGAAAACATTGGGGAGGGGGTGAATGCAGCGCTTAACGGCCTACCAGTCAGGTGAACGTGGCGAACGCAATCAGTTGGTAAAAAAAAAAAGTCCACAAGGGGGGCAGCGTCGTCCAACTTTACCCCGATTGAGACAAGCAGCCGAGGCGCTTATCGAGGAGCTCCCCGACACGCACTTCTCCCAGAATCTCGTTCCATACACACCCATAAGCACACTCACCGGAGAGGCGAAAACAAATTGGTCGCGCGAGCTGGAAGCTCAAACGAGCCTCCTGACTAAATAATACAACAGGAAGGAAAGATAACTTTCCTCGGGATTCGGCTTTAAAACGGGAAGTCGCAGAAAACAAAGACCCATTTACGACCGACCCGACCCCAAGCGGCTCCATACACACCCTTCCGTTCACCTCCTATTCAACCCCCCCTCCCGCTACCGGCTACTACGTCCACAGCTCACTGTTTTCGAGCTACAAGCAGAGCCCTTCATCATTTTATTTTTTTGCCCACAACCTTGTTCTCTCGCTGATACCTTACTGACGCACGTTTTAAAGGGAGCTCTGTGCTCTATAGAGACAAAACAACCTGCCGCTTCGGTATTTATCACCCACGATCTTAAACAAAATGAGCAGCATCGCAGTTTCTTATCTTTATTTTTATGCAGTTTCGACCAATAAACAATATCGACAGAAAAATCACGCAACTCAAAATACAAACAGGAGTTCTTTCCTTCTTTTCAGTAATAAAGCGGGAGGACTTTGGAGATCCGAACCCCACGGTGAATCCTCTCCCCACAATGCTCGAGCTCACACGCGCACGTGCTTCTTTTAAGCGAAGGGTAGAAGCTTTTCTTTTTCTTTCTTTTTCTTTTTTTTAAACCTACCAGACGGTTTCCGAGCGTTGGCATTCAAATTTCTGCGTCGTTGATAGGGAGGCCTAAAGGGGGGTCAGCATATGTACGAAAAGCACACAAAAAGCACCGAAAGCAAGGACGGAGAAGTTAAAGATTTTACGCTTTTTTTATTCCGTGCGCTTGGGAAAAAAGACAAAAAAAAGAATATTGTGTACCTCCATGAACCACACGCCTGTATTAGGTGATTCCCTTGCCACCTCCAGCCCGCCTTGGTTTTTTGTATGGTCTCACTTCTTTTTTTCTGTTCGCTTTTGTTTTTGTTTTCTCTATCTCTCTTTCTGAATGGCCTTGTCGATGCCCGAGTTGATTTTACAAGCATCGTACACATATAATGCGCTTGCGCACGCGTATCAAATTTTTTGTCTCCCTTCAATTTCTTTTGGCAGTTCGCAATGTCGTCCTTAGTCAACAATTAGACGGCAAACGGGGCGATTATGTCTGCCATTCGAACCAAACATTCCTTTCCCGTTCTTCATAAATACCAAATCTAGGAGAACCTATATTCATTGCGGCTAAACAGCGCAAGCAAACACGTACACGGAGGGAGGGGTGGGGGGGAGGGGGAAGAACACACGAGCCAAGCCGCTGATGTTCCACTAAAGTTTATAGCAACAAATATACATGCAGGATATCCCTATTGTCACAACAAAACACTGGAAACAACAAGAAAAAAATAAGGAAACTGAAAATCATGTCGTGTCCCACGAAGCCACTCCCTTTGCCAGTGCTATCCAAAGTTACAGGAAACAACGGAGAGAGAGAGAGTGAGATAGGGATATTAGGAAGGCAGGGATGTTAACCAGTCAAGAGTCCGGTTGGCTACCCTACGCTGGGGGAAGGGAGAAGGGGAAGAGAAAGAAGGGAGAGAGAGAGAGAGAGGGTGGAGGGTATGGAGACGTGCACGGACCATACTACAGAGTCAAATGCACTCGTACAAACCAGACGCTCTCAGAAAGCACAAAAGTGCCTTCACTGCCTTCTGAGCCGATGATCGGTGGGGACGGTGTTCTGGTATAATCTGTTTGCTCAGAGGACGACCATCTGGTTTCCTGAATGCGTTAATCATTGATCGTCTTTCTGCTTCAAATTGAGGACAGCGGCACAATAAGTGGTCAATGTTCTCCTCGGAGTTGATTAAGAATGGGCATGCTCTGACTAGATTGATTACTGTTGATTATATTATCAAAGCCGGTGACGCGTGCGTAAGCCTTGCTTCTATCATGCTATTGCCAAAGAAAGTGGCTTTGATGAACACGGCATTTTTATGTTTTTTGCTTGTTGTTTTTCTCTCTTTTTTGTTGTATAATTTGCGATAATAGTGATACCCTGCGCATATATATGTGCACGTGCCAATAGTAAGCGCCATGTCTCGCGCTTTTTTCTCCGTGTACTGTGTTTCCTTGCACTGTTTGGCCACAATGAATTCATACCAACTAGCTCAACTTCTATTGTTTCTAAAGAACCTATATACCGAAGGCGAAGTCTCTGTGTGTGCTAAGAACGGGCCGACAGTAAGAGTCCCTTAAAATCTCTCGTTGTGACGGTGCTTGTGTTCGGACCGGAACATAGCGCGATGCGTGGAGACTTTCGATGCGGAAATGGCGAAGGCAGCCACATATTACTGACTAAATATCGAGTAGTTGGGACGCCGCACATTCGCATATGGCGCGAAACGAGAAGGGAAAAGAATAAGCAGATAATGAGGAGGAAATACCGTACCGATCTAAAGACAAGGCAGCAAGAACAATTATTAGCTCGCACAATACTTGAACTGAACTGAACTTCAACATAAAGCAATGCTAATCTACCATAGTACCGAAGAACACAGAAGAATCTTCATATGTCAACACGAATCCAGAAAACGAAACAAATGGGGAAATGCGTCTATTGCCCCCTTAAAGGAGAAACGTTATCATGCAAAGAAAACTGTCAGAAACAACGACAACGAAGTGAAGCCAGTCATTTAAACTCTCTTCTCAGCTCGCGTTTCCACTAGCATGCGTACGCGCAGACAATTTGGCATACAAGTAATCAGAAGATAGAAGCGACGAAGTGCAGACGTAAGCAGAAGACAAAAGACACTTATGTCTTCCGCTCACATCTGGAAGCAGAAAACAGAAGCCTCTTCTGGAGGCAGACGCTTCTGCAAGTATTACGCTCTCATTTTTTTTTTTGTCCTTTACACGAAGGTAACAGAAAGCGAAGTCTGCACTCGCATACAGAGACATCAATACAACAGCAAGACAAACACTATCGTCACTCCTTCTTTTCCATAAACTTAGACATCTGTTCCCGCAACGCTCGATTTATACACCGCATAAAATATCAGCTCCAACAAAGCCATGAAACACGTCACGACGAGGAGGGAGGGGAGGGGGGGGGGGGTGGAGCGAAGGGTGCTGTTGGTCAATAAAACTCTGCCTTCAATGTTGCGCAGCGAATATAACGCAGGCACGCGCGACCAACGACCAACCATCCATCTGGCAAGTGCCCCTATGGGGATATATCTAACTCACTTCTGCATTCCGCAGAGGTCAGACGCAATTGAAAAGAGAGCTGCTTCTCCCAGTGCACAGGGTGTGCATTTTACGAGCAGCTGCAGCGCCGCGATACAAATATATCGGCACTCAACCTCAACAACAACCCCCCCCCCCCCCCCCTCCACCACTACAGATGGCGAACCCAAAACACACGGCGCGTGTTTTATGCCCCAGTTCTGAATACATAAAACCCACGGAAGCGTCAAAGCTTCGAGTTGTGTCGTTTGCGTACGATAACTAGATTTGAGAAAGAGCCTACGTCGAACGACTTCGGTGGCCGCACCCAACGTTGTTTCAGAGGTTTTCTCGGAGAACAACCCACACATACCAATAGAGAATAGCAAACGCTTTGTGTTCGGTGTGCAGCGCTAGGTAAATGAGAACGTAAAAGGGGGTGACGTTCAAGAGAAATCGAAGAAGCAGGCCTGGCCACCTGCGGAACCTGATAAACTTCACAGTACATCTATACAGCACTTATGAGGTTTGCTGTAGTGTTATCAACTGTTTGCACGCAATTTTTTTAAAACTGTATATAGAAGTAATGTTTTGAGTAGTCGTTTTTAATAGGACAGTATCTGACATGAAGCTCTGACGTGAGTGTAACTAACAAGAAAATACAAGATGACATTTGGAGAAATGCGAAGTAATTCGGGGAGTGCTACATTAAAAGATAAAGGGCACGAACAAAATTAATTGACTGTTGATATAAACGAGGCAAAGGAAGACATAAAAGAAACAATGAATAGGGAGGGGGGGAGAGAATTGATAAGAAAGGGTGACAAATAAAATCACTTCCTTGGGGAGTAAGATGTCTTCCACGATCATGAATATGCTACTATACAAAGAGCAAACTTTAATTAACCTTAAGCTTGCCTAACGTCAGCATAGATGCTTCAGGCAACGCAATGCGAAACGCTGTAGCGGGAACGATCCTAAAAGTTTCGACTTCATATGTTGCAAGGTTAACAATGTAAATTTGGCTTTTCCAAAGCGGATGGGAAAAATGGAAGACTAACACTGATTAAGATATTACAGGCAAACTACTACCAGTACTATTGATTCACCTGCGCACTGAAACTGAACTTAAACATGTAACACAAGCTAAAAATTCGACTCATATATTCTCACGACACTAGAACGACTGCGTTCCGTTACTTGCTGCCTCCTTATCATTCGACAGGACAATCATCGAATGATGGGTAGTTTCGAGGATTTCCCGATGATTGTATCATGCTAGGATGCTAAAATTATACCCTTGCGAGTAATCATATCTTTTACTGGTATAAGACCGACCCACGCCTTTACAGTGAATGCGTAATAGGCCCGTCTCGAAACGCGTCGACGCCTTGTATGTTCTACCGGTCGAGTGATCTGCATAATGCTAACATCTAAAAAATAATAACTAAAAAAGTACGGAAAGACTAATAAAAGAACATACATCAAGTGCACGAAGAAAGCGCGTGTGTAGTATAAAGTGGGCTAAACAGCCCGCTCCAAATTGTCTACAGGTATCAACGCAAGGAGAAATTGGGTCAATCTTTGATTATACCTCCAATGAATACGCGCGCGACCACAGGAATCTGCGAGAAAAAAAAAACGCATCTCCTAATGCCAGCCCCGTCTCACGTTGACCGCGAAACAATCGCACAGACACGCCCCGCTTCGGAATTAATCGCAGCTCGCACTTCAACACACACTGCAACCGATTGCCCCCATATCGAAAATGTTCCATAAATCTGATGCCGCGTGGCCGCCGGCCGAGTGGGTAACGTATATTCTCGTTAAACGGGACAGACAGCTCACAAGGGGGCTCGCGTCACTGCTGGACCCGAAGAATAAACGTCTAAGGGGCCCGCGCTAAGAGGAAGGGATACCCGAGATGCGATCAATCGTATACAGCCCGCAGGCGAAGGCGGCCACAATGGCCTCATCGACTGCTGCGACCGCGCGAAGGGATGGAGGGAGGATTTCCCGGTCATCGAGAACGCGCAGGTCGAAGGCCCCCTCGGAGCCGATAACCGTAAATCGCGCTCGCGCGCGAGATCTCGCTGCCAGCGCCGCAGTATCCCCGCAAGTGGCCTTCCGTGTTCCTCCGTCCCGCGCCTATTTTCTCGTTTCAGCACGAAGCTGTGCGACGCTCGTGTAATTCGGAGCGCAGCGTGATCCATTAACGAGGTGAGATGCGTTCGAAGCACCGTGCAGCCCTTCAATCTAATCACGGAAACTTTCACGAACGAACCTAGGGTTCCTGCATCGCAGCTGCCCTTTACGTCATAGATGTTGAGATCGCCTCCTCGAGGGTTAACTGTAGCAGGAAAGAATACTGGGCAAGTTGTCATGCATTCATATTTGGTAGTGCGAAATGAGAAGACACATGCACTCCTAGCGCGAAGGTCATCTCCTTTTTAATGTGTGCTAGTGTGTCCAGTCCCGCTCACAAATATGGTTCATTGTTCGTCCATAAACGAGGATTTCGTTACGTTCTCAAGGAACCAAACGTTCAATTTAACAAAATTTAGGACGTTTCCTTGAGAAAATGACCAGCACAAGCGAAATAGAAACTTAAATCCATGACCTCACGCCGACGTATTGCCCTTGCCATTTGAATGCGACATTCAAAGGTCGATGCTACGTTTACAACAAATAAACAATTACCATAACATGCAAGCCCGATAAAAAGAGAGAGAGAGAGAACAGAAAATATTGGATGAGAGGCAAAGGGGTTACAGAGCAACTGTCCGGTTGGCGACTCCACTGGAGGGAAGGGGAGAAGGTAAAAAGGAACCGAAAAAAAAAAAGAGAAGGTGTTGGTATACCGTCCGTCCATAATCTGTTGATAATCTGTCCGCACACGTGCGAGGAAAGCATATAAGGACAGTTGAGCCAGCAAACCAGAAGTCACGACAGATCTGCCTTATCCCCGCAGATTGGCCTTTCGAAACAGACAGACAGACTCTGTGATGGCGACACACACACACACACAAAGAGAACACCTGCCCTGGGGAGCCGTTCGCAGGCCTATCGCGCCGCGCTCCAGTGGACGGCTGCATTCGGAGGACAGCGCGAGAGTGGTGGCGACGGTAATGGCGCCCACCAGACCCGAACTTAATTGCGCTTAATGCACTGTACATGTCGAGAAGAAGGAACGTTTAGGCTTCGGAGCAGTAATGTCGGCACTACAGGAGAGCCTATTGCGTGGCGCTGATAGCAAGGCTTTCGGATAGCTAGGTCGTTACGACCGGATGTATAGCGCGCCTATCCGCAATCAGGTGCCTGCATTCGCAAATGCCTACATCTCTCGCTTCGGTTTATATCTGCAGTTGCGCGCTTTGTGCGCAACGATGGCATTCTTACGTTTTTCTCTGGAGCCCTGGCCTCGACCAGGAACTTTTCTCAACTACGACTGTATGTGCTTGGGCACGTTGTGCACGTATTTATGTGTCCAGATGTGTGTCATGTCATTTTCAGCATCATCGACATAACATCTCGAGTAACATCTTGATGAACGCATACATGTAACTATAGTCGAACCCGGATATACCGAACCAACACATAACGAATTATTGTGTATAACGAACAGCAGTAAAATCCTCTTGAAAACCTTTTGTACAAAATTCTCATTTTATATATCGAAATACCTATATATCTAACTTTTTTGTAATCCCCTTCAGATTCGATATATTCGGTTTCGACGGTATACGTATACAGCTAGGGTGTCCCAGAAAACACGGAGCGAGTTAAAAAGGAAAGCTGGTCCCTTGTGTGGGTGAAACAAAATTTGTGTTGTGACCGACCCCCTGAAGAAGCATCCAGTGTCTTTGTATCCTTATTAAGTTATCGGCGGTGATTAATTAACGGTTTAATTAATAACTTTACGGCCACGATAATAATGCAGGGATTACCATATACATACGGTCGTATATTTATGCACATACGTGTACGCATTTAAATAAAGCAGTCTATGTACGCATATTTATAGGACATACTAGAAGAAACAACAGAGCAACACTGCCCAGATAAGTGGGTCAGCGAGGCAGCGGCTACTTGAAATCAGATGCAGTACTTAGGCTGGTGAAGCAGAAAAGAGATCGTGCGACAGAACGAGCACGAAACCGCAAGTATCTTCTCCGCACAGATCGCAAAATTTAACCTGAATGTACACCCTACAAGAAAGAAAAATGTACGCCTAACAAAATACTGTCACGCACCGTACTTTCTTTTTTTCTTTATACCGATGTCTGTGAGCGAGAACACGAAGAAAGCAGAGCACGCCGCCCATTTACCCACATGCACACACACAAAGAATGAGAAACAGGCTCTATATAAGACGTTCATCACAAAATAAACAAAGAAGAGGAAAACAAACAAGCAGAAAAAGGAAGGAGCCCGATCGACGTTTTCGTTGCGAACGAGACAGCGCGCCCGCCTCGATAGAAGTGCTGCTGGATTATTAACGGGAAACTATTTCGAAAATCATATCAGGGCGGAGAGGGGGGCGCGATCTATGCGCTATAGGTTGCGGCGGGGTGCGGGAAGTGACGGTAGACTTACTGTACACATAACCTTTCTGTATTGGTCGACTTTTGCTTCACTTGTGCACTTGTTCGTTCGTTCATTCATTCATTCATTCTTTTTCTTTGTTTTTTGCATGCTCTAGGCCAGCTCCTCGCCTAGAGCACCATCCTCTAGGCGAGCTATATACAGGGTGTGCCAACTATCATGCACCAAGATTTAAAAAATATGCAAATGCCACGTAGCTGGACAGAACCAAGGTAATGTTGTTTGCCGTCGCTTGGAATATATTCAGATTATTTTTTGCATTCCACCTAATTGCATAATTAGTCTTAATTAATCAACTTATGAATTATTATATTTAGATGAAAAGTTTAAATGGGAAAATTCTTCTTCTTCTTTCTGGGGTTTTACGTGCCAAAACCAGTTCTGATTATGAGGCACGCCGTAGTGGAGCGCTCCGGATTAATTTTGCCCACCTGGGCAACTACAACGCAAGCACACGGGCGTTTTTGCATTTCGCCTCTATCGAAATGCGACCGCCGCGGTCAGGATTCGATCCCGCGATCTCGTGCTCAGCAGCGCAACGCCTTAGCTCACTGAGCAATCGCGGCGAGTAAATGAGAAAATTGTAGAGCAACATGAAAGTGTGTGTGTTTTCTCCCCTAATTACATAATTTATCTTAATTAATTAATCAACTTTTCAATTAGTACATTTAGATGAAAAGTGTCGATGAGAAAATTTTAGAACATGAAAAACTCCCCATACAGCTTTCTGTTGCTCAATACGTGCTACATAAAAGCGTTTTTTTTTTTCGTGTTTTTTTTTTTCCGAGCGTGAAAGAAGCCCGCGAATACGCGCAAAAATTGCCGCGCGACTTTCTGCTATAGGCACATGGCGTGTATTCGCGGGATTCTTTCACGCTCGGGAAAAAGAAAAAAAAAACGAGAAAAAAAAAAAAACACTTTAATGTAGCACGTATAGAGCAGCAGAAAGCTGTATGGGGGAGTTTTTTATGTTCTACAATTTTCTCATCGACACTTTTCATCTAAATGTACTAATTGAGAAGTTGATTAATTATATAGATAAATTATGTAATTAGGCGGAATGCAAAAAAAAAAAAAATAAACTGAGTATCTGCAAGGGACGGCAAACAACATTACCTTGGTTCTGTCCAGCGACGTGGCATTTGCATATTTTTAAATCTTGGTGCATGATATAGTTGGGACACCATGCATACACGGTACGTAGGAAATCATGAATTTGTATGCCTTACGCACAACTGGGATAAGTTGTCATTATTTTACATTACAAACAGACACAAAGAGGGTAACTGCATAATCGAGGGGTGATAAAAAAAAACGAAACGACCAGTCAAAGCTTAATGAGCTCCGAAAGCGCTTTTACATATCCTCTGAAGCTGTGGCCAAAGGCTTAATTGTGTCGACCACCCAGTCAGCGTCTACGATATCTCCCGAAACAGAGGTTTCCTCTGGCACACCGGGCGTCGCGTACATCCATTGCAAACACGAAGGCAACGGAGGCGGCTGAGGCAAGCAATGCACGCGTCATCACGTGATCAAACATGGCAGCGGCCACGGCATCGCCGCGAAAAAGGGTCAATAGACAAGGGTGTCAGTACACCTTCAGTCGCCTAGTCCGATAAGGCATTGCCCTACTTCGATTGCGCAGAAAGTGGTGCGTTATCCTATAATATACATTGTTGTTCTTTCTAAACATTTGATAAGTGTTACTCGCCGTGGTTGCTCAGTGGCTATGGTGTTGGGTTGCTGAGCACGAGGTCGCGGGATCGAATACTGGCCACGGCGGCCGCATTTCGATGGGGGCGAAATGCGAAAACCCTCGTGTACTTAGATTTAGGTGCACCTTAAAAAAACCCAGGTGGTCCAAATTTCTGGAGTCCCCTGCTACAGGCGTGCCTCATAATCAGATCGTGGTTTTGGCACGTAAAACCCCATAATTAATTAATTTGATAAGTGTTCTTCTCGTTTTGTTTAATTCAATGCAAGTTGGACACACGGAAGTTTGCACCCACCGTGGTTACTTAGTGGCTATGGTGTCGGGCTGCTAAGCACGAGGTCGCGAGATCAAATCCAGACTACGGCGGCCGCATTTCGATGGAGGGCGAAATGCGAAAACGCCCGTGTACTCAAATTTAGGTGCATTTTAAGAACCCATGGTGGTCCAATTATTCCGGAGTCCCCCACTACGGCGTGCCTCATAATCAGGTCGTGGTTTCGGCACGTAAAACGCTTTTCTTTCTTTCTTTCTTTTTTTTTTTTTTGACGCGGAAGTTTGATAGGTGATAACGTGTGCGAGTGAATATACATGCGCTTCGCGAAAATAAAACTTGAGTCGACAGTCAGCGCTTGGGTCGCTGTGTCTCGTCAGACTTCCGTCCACCGGTGCGTTGTTTTTAATACTTGTCTGAAGCAATGCGTCTGCTTAAGTGCTACGCCTGTCGAGAGCAGACGGCACTACTGCTGGTGCAGTGGTGCGTGCCCCGCAGATGAACAACGATGCACCGTCCCGTTAGGTTTTCCTCAATTGGCCCACGGGAGGTCTAGCTTCCCGTGCGCTGAACGGTATTATAGTGAGACAGCGTTGTTTCTCGGCGCCTAGTCGCGCAGACGACGCCTTGCGCATTCAAATTGGGCTGCACGCCAGACGGCTAACTCCACCTTTGTGGGCGCTGCCGACCAATCGGGTTGCTCCTAGAGAGCGTGACGTCGCCGCTCGCCCGATGCATCCGTGGAGCGCTTGCCTAAAGCGGCGAACGTTAATCGATTGCGAAGACGGCGGCCGCCGCGCAAAGCGCATGCGCCGACCCGGGAATCCGCCCCGGGTCGGAGACTCGAATAATCGACCCGTTCCGTGTACGGACGGACACTGTGCACCTAGTTAGGCCGGGCTCGTCTGGCCTAAGCGCTGTTTTCCCATAAATTATACATATTCCCCTCCAAAAGAAAAGCGAACAATTATCGCATTCTGCCGGTACTAAAACCATAAAGAATAAACTCGCGGGATAACAAATATTCCTTAGCAGTAGCTAAGGACCGCGCAAAAAGCGATGGAACGAAGAACAAAAAATGATCGAAGTAACGTTAAGAGATAGTAATACGGCGGCGTGGATTAGACAGCGAACACGGGAAGTCGATAGTGAACTTGAGCTTAAGGTGAAGAAATCGGTTGTGACGTACGCATTATTATGCGTACAGCAGGTAACCGAAGTAACAGAGTGGACGGCAAGGGAAGGAAAACGCAGTCGGTGACTGCAGAGGTGAGCTGCCTCAATGAAAGGGCAACTGCAGATCGCTGGGAAAGCCATTCGTCCTGTAATGGACACAGCTGAGGCTGATAATGACTATATATGCCAAAAAGTGCACATCGCTTAGGCTCTTCAGGTATATATAACGTGAGAATATGACCGGCTGCCTGGGCCACACTTTAGAGAACCAGACAAACTTGTTTAAATATCATGGTTCAAGAAACGTATACGTCTGTGCACAAAGAAATAAAGAAAATAAACAGATCGCCTCTTTCGTCGGCTTAATGAAAGAGTGATACAACAGTCCTCAACCACTCACTAAGAAAGGTGCGTCCACGTGCTGTCGTGAATGCTATCGCATCAAGTTGTTTTGCGGCGTCCATGTGCTGCCCTAGTCTCTTTTTATTATTATCATTATTATTATAGTTCACTTCTCGTGCGCTCAGCGTTGCCAGAACAAGTGGCATACCCGATACTCAAGTCAGAATAGAAATAAAATTTAAAAAAAAGCTACCGGTGTAGAAACTATATGCTAGTTTTCCAAGGGCAACATCACGACAACCACAAGCGTCACGAACAAAGAAACATCGGCTACCGTGGTACCCGAACTGTTTTTCTACTGACGGTATACCAACACCGTTAGTCCATTTGCGAAACGCGCCAAACCACGTTAAACAGAAATGACCGTAAAAAATACGAGCAGGCTCATAAGCACTAAGGCAAAAACCAAGCGCCACTAAGGCTACATGTAAAACAAAAGGGGGCGTCGCCCTTAATATACGAACACGCACAACCCTGCAACGCACTCACAATTCGGCAACATTCAACGATCCTCATCAACACGGTATAGCACCGCGCAAGCAAGCGCGTCAGCGTCGGGCCAGCGGCGGCGACCAATGTGAGGCCACCGGGAAACCACGGCGACAATAACTCTTCAAATCGCTCTCAAGGGAACCGCCAGGTACGATAAAACAGAGAAGCACCGCGAGAAGTAGCAGTACATAAACAATGTACAGAACATAACACACGATCATCAAAAGTGAGGTGACCGCTCCCTTCAGCATATAAGCCTCAGTAACGAAGGAATAATAATAAAAAAGTCGGGGAAAAAGAATAAAGACCAAAGCGTCGGGACGAGTAATTAGGCTAAGTGCCAAAACGCTCAGAGTGCGCGGCGGGCCAAACCACTTCTGGAGCACGGGAAGCGACCAATCTCATTCGCCCGCCGCTTCCATACCTATACAAAGTGTTTTGGCGGTTCCCTTAGCTTTCGTCCGTCATACCTTCTTTCTTTCCTTCTCACTCCCTATACTTTACCTTTTTTTTGTACATCTCTCTCCCTCTTTCGGCACCCCCATAATACCACGACCACCTCTGCAGACAACTCAGGCCGTACCCCCCCCCCCCCCCCCCCTCCTTATGCGTAGCTTTCACCATACGAGCTGTGCACTCCGCCATACGGCCCCTTTGTATTTTTTTTTTCTATTTTTTTTTCTTCGGCCAAGGCGGCACCTTCCCTGGACTGCGGAATCACCGCGCATGCGCCATGCGCTATGAGGCGCGCCGTCGCCGTTCGCGAATGCATTTTTCATCGCGAGCACGGAGAAAGGCAAGCCGGTGGTGAGGGCCGAACGGCAGGGGAGGCATGAAAGATCGTAACTGCATTACACGCAGTGCGCTCTGTACCTTACTGCTCTTGATTTCGATCCCTAATGGAAGCCTCCCGCCCACTTCCCCTCCCTCTCCCCCGCGCAATCTGCGGCACTATGTGAGGAGGAGAAGAACGTAAACGACTCTCGCAGGGGTTACGCGCCTAGCTGGTCCGCGTGATCGGACGGACGTCGCGTGACAACGTTGCGGCCTTTTATACGCAATTCATGTCGGAGCGGAGTGAACAAACTACTACCAGAGTCATAAACTACTACCGTTTGCTGAGCATTGGACACGCAAACACATTTGGATATGCCCGCTGACAAAGAAAGAAAAGGTGGCGCCTACAAAAGAGCGGTCTTACGCACAGGACATTTGAAGATCCCCGGAGGACCTGCGACAACCAGGAAGAGAGCGCAACGACTGCTGCTGGCCTTCCTACGCTAAAGCCCCCAAAATTAAAATTGCCGCCAGTATGTTCTACTAAGCTTTTAGTGTGAAGGCGTCGGCTGTAATAATCACTATTGTTATTGTTTTCGTTATTAATCATTATTGTTTTTGCTTTCTGCGAGGACAACCGCGCAAGCGCAAAAACATTCCTGACGCGTTGTGGACTTGCAATAATTGTGGATGAACAAAGCCTCACGAGATATCGCTAGCAGCGCTGCTGCCATTCGTTGTTCCGGTATTCCGTAAAAAAATAATTGAATGCGACAAGACGGGGCGGTTGCTGACGTCAACCGCGTCGTATTGTGTCGTCGCGCCTCCTTGGCGACTCGTCGACAGAACCCAGACGAGGCGGCCGCTGACGGCACCCGCGTCGTATTGTGTTGTCGCGTCCCCTTGGCGACTCGTCGACAGGACCCAGAGGGACGGGTGGCGATGATGGCCGGTGCTGCTTGCAATTACCCGCGACAAATCCATTCGACGCGGATAAATCGGAGTTCCTGTCGCCTCGATGAAGGGTTGGCACGTACTATGGCACAACACGGTATTTCGTAAAAAAGAATTGAATGCGTACATGGTACAAGTCTCTAACTGCGTAGTGACATACGCGGACGTCTACGCGGTCAGACGTTCATATCAAAGCTGTAAGACCCGCCGTGGTTGCTTATTGGTTACGGCGTTGTGCTGCTAAGCCCGAGGACGCGGGATCGAATCCCGGCGACGGCGGCCGCATTTCGATGCGGGCAAAATGCAGAAACACCCGTGTACCGTGCTTTGGGTGCACGTTAAAACACACCCAGGTTGTCAAAATTAACCCGGAGCCCCCCGCTATATACGGCATGCCTCATAATAATATCGTCGTTTTGGCACGTAAAACACCTGAATTTAATTTAATTTTTGTAAATCTCTAAGAGTTGTTACATAATTACAGTAGCCTACGAACGGACAAGAGAGAGATGAGGCAACACGGCACAAGTCACGTGTCGTCCTGCTGTAGACTATAGGCTACAGTAATAGTGTGATATCTGTTTTATTTCATCGCATCTTTGTGGTCAACAACAACGAAAGAGGGAAGGTAAATTAACATATCAGAGGAACCAGTGATTTACACCTGAACCTGCGATTTTCATGTGAATGACCACTGAGTACATCAAAGGTAGGGTGCCGGTAGGCGTTTTAGCCCCTGTAATAAGTTACAGTGGCGACTGCCACAAACGATCAGAGACCGGTGTGGAGAAATGTCGATACGCGGCGCTGCAGCTGACACGCTGATAGGGAGAGCACCGGGCCTTCCCCATTTCTCAACACTCGAAGGTAGCCCGGTAGACAGAGCAGTATCGGCCTTGAAAGAATTACGGCTGGCCAGCATACGAACGCGACATGGAACGATCGTGTTGTAAGAAAGATTAAGTTTCAGGCACGTGGAAGCTTTGCGAACGCAGACGTGAGAAATGTACGCGTGTTAGCCGCCGCCTGCACGGAGCACTAATAGATCCTTTTCACCAAGCCGCCATGTTTGATCATGTGGTGAGGCGTCCACTGCTTGCCTCAAGCCGGCCTTCGCTGCTTCTATGCACAACGGCAGCGCATGACGCAGGTGCGGCGCAGCAAGTCGCTGTTTGGCGTATGTCGCCGACTGTGAAAGGCGCGACACTTAGGCCAAAGCTTCAGAAGAAATGTAAATGCCGCATATTCATCTTCCGAGCTCATTACGCCTTGTCCAAATGGTGCGAGCGCTGCCGTAAGGCAATACGCCTACTATATACTAGAAGGCATGCAGGGCTAGAAACGTTTTCCAAGACACAGGCGTACTCTCATTCGCTCATCGTTTTCTTTTTCTTAATTTATTGCTAATGTCATGGAAGTCGCAGGGAATCGCAGTTTTTCGGTGCGATTTATTACGTTATTTATTTTCTACATAATTACTCGTGAATGTGTCAATTGCGCTATATAGTATTGGTTTTTGCAGCGCTTCGAGCTTAAAACATCCTTTTGAACTTATGTAGCGGTTTACACAAAAGACGTAATATAGTCTCGCTAGTTTGTGTTGTGGCTCATGACGAAACATTCAGCTTCAAACATTATTACGTAACCTAAGTAAAACGCTCCTTACTCGGCATACTCTCTAACGAGTTCCAGTGAATGGCGCTGTACGTTAGAGGAGACCAGAAAAATAGTATTTACAAGCGCGAGCGAGTGTCTGCTAAATTTACGTGCGCACGTATTCCGTGTGAAAATGCCACAGTTGTCAATCCACTAACTATAGGCTTACGTGAATACGTGAGAAACGAAACGTTTAAGTTCTGTGCATGCGCAGTTCAATGACACATGATCTTGTACATGAAAATAGAACTTTCATCCGGCTCAAGGAAGTGCACGGCAACGCCACCTCTCGAATGAAATGGTCATTGGGCTTCAATGGCACTGCGCGGCAATTTCTGAGCGAAAATGTTTGTAATAGGGTAGTCTCGGCATCTGACTGAGTGCACCGAAGGAAATGTGCGTTTCCCCTGCAACTGGTAGTCGCAGTAACCACCGATAAGCGTTACTCAAGCGCAATGTCTACTTCACTCGATGGGAGGCGCTCTTCCAGCCGAAGCGCGTTTGGCCAATACGGGGGACATATTCACGATCGCTCGAAACTATGTTGTGGATAACCTCCGAACTCCCCCGCGCTGCAAGCATGGAAAAAGCCCAGCACCTGAACTATTTGCATATCTCAGCGCAACGTATCGGAATATCACCACTCCGGTCTGCTAATCTTTTTTTTTTTTTTTTCGTCGTCATCGTAAGCTGTATACACAGCATACATGCGTGGTTCGGCACAGCACTTGTCCCGTCTCATTTTTGTCCCCGTGCTGCTTTTGCGCTGCTCGCGTTCACTATATGGATAAACAAATAGCCCAGTCAGCCACCTCACTTTACACTGGAGGACAGAAGGAAGTAGTTTGATTTATTAATGCAGTTGGCACATGCTTATCTACATGTTCTTGCGTGTTCATGTACTCCGTGGTTTCCTCGACTAATGAGCAGAACTTTGTATGTGCTCGTGCTCTTCCTAGTGTATCCAGACATTTTGTGATTACATTTTGTTTGCCATATAACGAGAAGCAGCAGGTGCCACGTAAAGACACCAACATTTTCTTTAAAATCGTGTCATCAAAAGAAAAAGAAAGGAACACGGACAGAGACGGAGCGCGCGACTGTCTTCTTCTGGCGAAACGTTTGAGCGGACCAGACGCTGCACCATGCAGTTCGCTCCCCGGTGCCTCTATACGCCTCCAGAGTTATTCTTACGTCTTTCCTTCTCTTTTAAGCACGCTGCGCGGAGGCAAAGCAACGACGCATTTCATTCCTACACGTAGCCTCGGCTGAGGACGAAGCGCGCGTGGAATGATGCGAACGACCGACACCGGAGACGCCGGCTGCAGAGCGCAGAGTTGCAAGGGTACTTTTCAAGTCGCGCCGCTACGTTTTACAGGCAGCCATGAATTCACAATGAGCTGCGTCTGGACTTGGCTGTACGGGGAGGCGCAAAAGAAATGCTTTAGGAATCCGTGGGGCCACCATGCCCTGCATGCACCACCCCTGCACTGTAGAGCTTTTGCGTTTGTGTGCGGAGGTGGGGGCAGGTGAAACAACGAAAACAAACTTTGAAGCTCCGCTGACAATGAGCCTTCCTTGCGGGTAAAAATAAAAGAAACGAAAGGAAGCAAGAAGAATGAACCTGGAGAGAAGAAATAGAATGTTGCAGCAGCGCACCTTCTGCTCTCTCATTCATATCTGAACCAACTAAGAACGCGCTGAAGTTTCTGTTTTAATCCTCGTTACAAAAAAATATCTCTTTATGTACGGCTACCTCCTTTTCTTGCGATAGTGGAAACGCTACCAGCTGAAAAAAAGATCGCACTACGGCCACGACTAGGAGTACTCTATAGTGACAGTAATCCCGAAGCTCGGAAAGCACCTCACAAATTGGCAGACCTAGCCGCGACATCACTTCCGAAATATCACGCGTGGTGCGTTGTTCCGCACCGGATATCTTGGAGGCGCACGGTTGAGCGTATGAGCCACTCCGCGCTCACTAGATGTCACCATCGAGCTCAACGTCATACCATGTCAGATAGCCGAACAGAGAGAGGCGCTGAAGCCGCACCTCCATGATTTGAATCTTAGCCATTTCAGTGATGGCTTGCCAAGCCCTTCGCTCAAGGATAAGATTGACCTGTTTGACATTACGGCCGTACATTATACAGGGTGCTGCGTATTTCGCTGCGTTGTGTTCGAAAAAAGGTTTTGCACTCACCGCTGCACTGTTCTGGCTCAAATTTTGCAGAAAGATCGCATTTTGGAGTCTTATGTCTCTCAGTGTAGTTAATTGCCTTATTTTTAAGAAAACAGTGAAAATCTGCCCTCGCTTATGCGGTTGCAAGCTGCTGTCACGACGGCGCAAGTATAAACTTGTGTCGCCGCCTGCCGGCTGCTACAGAAAGCACCCGGTCAGGGAAGGTTGCCGCGTATTGTCCGCTCCAAGAACACGAAGCGCTGATTTCTGCAGCTGCCGGCAGGCGCCGACACAAGTTTATGCTTGCGCGGTTGCGGAAGCCACTCGCATCTCTATAAGCGAAGGCAAATTTGCACTTCTTTCTAAAAACAAGACAATTAACTGCGGCAAGTGTTACACTAAACGACGTAGACTCCAAAATGCGATACTTCTGCAAAATTTCAGCAGGAACAGTGGGTAAGCGCAAAATCTTTTTTTCGAACATACACAGATTTGTTTTAAGACATACTGCGGTCCGAGGACCAAGCAGGGGGGCATGCCAGAAATAATTGACACGATAATTTCAAACAAAATACAAAAATGGCGCATTTACTTAACATTTCTATTTATTGGGATACTTCAATCGCTTCTGCGGTTTGAATGGTCTCTCATTGTCCCTAAATACCAGGTAGGAGCGAACAGGAAACACAAGCAGAGCAATAGAAAAAGCGAAGCGAGCGACGGTAATACAGATAAACAAACCCGTGAAGAAAGTGGTGCTTGCGCGCGAGCGCCTGGAAGCAAGAGGAGAGGACGTAGAAGGGAAAACTGAGCGACGAAATACTAGGGCGACGAAAAGCGGCGAGCCGGGCAACAAAGCGGCGCTGACGAGCCGCACGACGACGAGAGGGGGCGAAGTTCTCTCTTCCTCCGCTACGCGGCAGTCGAAGCAGCAGCGCGGTCTGTCCGTGCGTTTGTGCGTTGGGCGCGCGCGCGCCAAACTCAATTTCGCGACGCCGACGTGCCCGCGGTGCGCAATTAGGACGACGCCGCGTGCGCTTCTCTCTCCCTCCTCGGTTTCCTAGCGTCCCCTGTATCGGCAAGGAGGAATGGCTGGAAGGGACGCTGCGGTATCTTGGCGAAACAGGCGTCGCCGCGCCATGGATACGTGCCCAAAACAAACCACCACACCGCGCTGCTGGGTCGGAAGCGAATCAGGCTGGAGAGGTGAAACGAAGGGTGGTGTGCGAAGGAAAGGGGATTTTTCCTGAAGAGAATGAGAGGGAGGGGGCTGGATTATGCATCGAAGCCTATCGAAGAATGGAATAATATGTTCAGGTGCTGAGGCTTGGAGCCTGAAGGACCACCTATTGCCGACATCCACACCACGCAAGAAGGTTTTAATTGTAGCGCTAATATATTAGAAGAGGGAGGAGGAAGTAATCAAATACGGCGGTTCTCCCTACATAATCGAATGGCATGAAAAGAACTGATGACGTGCAGGACAAAACCAGCGGAATCCTACTACGCATACTGCGCTGCAGGACTAATTGCTACGAGCACAACGATATGGCGTTCGGAATCTAATAATGGCATTATACGGTGCCTTGCGCAGTTTGTTTATAACTGTGTGGTAAAGCTTTAGGTATTGCGACGCTGAACACTAGAACGTTTTCTCCTCCCAGTGTTGCTGTAAGTTAAGAGGATGCCAAAAAGAAAGAATTCCAACCGAAGCGTTACTCGCGATAAACGTGCGCGCTCTCACCTGTGCTCTATTTCACCACTGTCACCACCCTTCGTTTCTCACGTCACTACCCCGGGATTGGGACCTTCAATCGTCATCAACGTCGATCACGAGCTTAACGTATCGCGAAATATTATACCTTTCGCGGCGTGGTGGTGGTAGCCGATGTACTCGCGGAGCAACCTGTTCAGCGTGTGTTGGTTTCGGATGTGAAAAAACTCTGGTTCAATATCGGCTTACGTCTTTGTATTTATGTCTTACGCATTTCTATTTATTGGTTCATAAGAACGCTTGCTGGTGCCTAGGACAATGTTCGTCCTTATCTACGCACGCGTGCACAAACAAAACACAAACGTATAGGCAGTGCTCCCAGCATACACACCAACGACTAGAAATCAATTAAGTCCCTAAAGCGGTCTTCTCCCTTCAAACGCTCGTATTGTGGTGAAGCCATCTTTGACGAAATGCGAGCTACGCATGCGGGCAAGGACAGCTCTGAGAGCTCTGCCTACGCACGTAGGCAATGAAGTCTGATAACGACAGTCTCATCACTCATGCGATTACTATTTCTTTAGAATCTCGGTATGGCGGTGTCATGGTGTCGGAATGTCATGTTTTCTTTAGTTCTAGCGAAGTACCGAAAACAACGAGCAGGTAATACTCTCATGAGAGTTCCTTATTTCTTCACTCTTGAATCGAAAAGTATGCGTGGCAATTCCTGCTGAGCGTATCAAAAACCACCATAAACCAGTAAACTTAAATAGTGTGCTTGACGAATGACAGATGGCACCACCGTATCAACATTGAATTTCAAGTTTCAACGCATCTTTTCACCGAAGTATCGTGGCTGCAGCTTTGGTAACTGCGATTTCATTCAGGCAATCTTTTCCCCTTTTTACTCAGCAAAAAAAATATTTAATAGTGTTAGGCCTACTAAATAAATCGGGAACGTCAGTCAGGGTGTACACGTTGAGTTATGGGAAATAAACAGCTAGACTATTCTAACGACTATCAGTCCGAAGGAGGCAAATAGTTGGTGGGTGCAATAAATCATTACCAAGCTAATGTGAAAAACTAATACGCATAAAACTTTCACTTCTATGAAACGAGTTAGTAAGCTTGCCCAGTGATAAATTGCCCAGTGACAAAGCTAGAAAATATAGTGCCAGTTTCTGACGGAGCTCCATAACTGGAAGAAGCGCGAACACGAGAGCAATGACGAGTGAAGGAAAGGGCGAACAAAAGCGCTACACCATGTGGATTCATATGCAAATTGTTCCACTCAAATTGCCATGTTTGACCGAGATGTGATGATTATCAATGATTTATAAGTATTTTGTGTCACATGTAGGCAAGAAATATTAACAGAAAATTCACTGTTGCCAATTCAAGCTACCCCGCCTGAAAGCGAGTACAACTGTCTTAGCAACGGTACAACTGAGTCCCACTCATAGGCAAACAGGGGTCAAGTTCACGAAGCTTTTTATTCCTAAAGAGAATTTGCTATTGGCCGGCTACCTTTACTGACGTGTCTTTTATCACCATAGACTGCCGCTTGTCCTCTCGGAACGCTCTAGCGTACGATTTCCTATGTGAATACGACTGCAGAGAACAACTGAAAGCGTGCTTTGCCACATTAAATCCCTTGTTGCGGTAACGCCAACTTCCAGATACTGAGCAGCTTTTTTTAAACCTCAAATAAATAAATAAATAAATAAATAAATAAATAAATAAATAAATAAATAAATAAATAAATAAATAAATAAATAAATAAATAAATAAATAAATAAATAAATAAATAAATAAATAATCTTGCGCCATCTTGTTTTCTCCGCGACGAACAACGAAGAAACGACGGCGCAGCAGTCTCTGCCCCCTGTGATTATATCGTGATTACGAGGCCCAGGAACCTTTCTAGGCACAGATGGCTTGGATGTAAAAGACTGTATCTACACGTACGGGCGCGTAAGCAATCACCACGCCACGCTAATGCTAGCCAACGCGATATTTTACTTGGAATGAACGGAACGCGTGTGGTATGAGACGAAAGAAGACGATCTGACTAGTGGGGACATCTGCAAGGCGCATCTTCGTGAGTTGTCCGACAGGCCGATTGGTGGCCAGCAGGCCGCTAAAGAAAGAGCTGATATCCCGCGTTCAGACATCGACTGAATCGTACATAGTATTTACAGAAAATGCTGGATCTGTGTCAAAGAGCTGACACAGTATACGATTGAATCCGACAAGGTTTCTCACATCTTGAAGAGAATGGCCGACGACGCCCTTAATCTGCTTGTCAAGAACAGTAGATGCTACTGTGAAAGAATGTCAACGCTTTGAACGAGCGAAGGGTCGCCACTTGACTCGCCAGTTCATCTGGCTGCCGAATACCATCACGACGTCATCGTGCGAGGACCTGACGGCGTTTCTGTCGGTGCGTCCAAAAAAAAGTTTCCAGGCTAAGACACTGATGCATATCGGGCACATTGTCGCGTGGAGGCGCGACGGTCGCTGGATTTATTCTTACTAGAGCACACAAAAACTTCAAGGGATCTGGAGACCTCGACATTTATAAGTCAGCTCACCGCTGTCGACAGCAGCGCCGCCACGCGGCAGTGTGTCCAAACTGGCCGCGAGATCTGTGGCCTGGGAGCTTTTGCGACCGACATTAAAATATAAAATGTATATGCTAGCTCGCTAGTGCGATACACTTGTCTTTCATTCCCGAGTTTCTCCCCCCCCCCCCCCTTTTTTTTTTCTTTTCTGGCATATCAAGCGCCTCCTCTCGCAGTTACAGTGCCCCCTGTGCTAATGCTGAAGTGCAGTTTTCTAATACGGCCGCCTGGACATATCAGATCGCTTTACTTCCCCTGTACCTATCATCGCCCGCAAGCAAACTAAACGCGATCCACAGGGGAGCACGACAACGAAAAGGAGTAAAATGCCAGATACACATTCCTATGAGAGGAGTTGCCAGCAATCACTTTCTTCTTCTCTTTTTTTTTCACAGGAACCACGGGCTAATGTCAAATATTTCTTTTTATTTGCGGGGTTTGACGAAATATATAGCCATTGAAGAGAATGATCAAAAATGGGCATCAAATAAACGTCAGAGTGGTACAACTCGCTACGGAACTTCACATGTGAAGGTTTTATGGCGAGCCATACTGAACTGCATCGTTCCTCCTTTTCTCCACGTCCCTAAATACGCCTCGAGTCATCATTTAAAGATATCCTTCCCTCTCTTGTGTTAGAGACTGTGCAGGAAGATCAGTGCGAAGGTGACATGCATGCAGGACAAGTGAGACAGACGGCGAAAGCCTACCAGCTCGGCACCGTCCACGAATGGCCGTAGGGGCCCGCCGCGTCCACGGCAGCCGCAGCCGCAGCGGCAGCGGCGGCCTGGTGATGGTGGTAGCCCATGTCGGCGGCCGGATGGGGCTGGGGCCGAAGCATCAGCATCGCTGGGGCTCGGATGTCCGTTCCTTGTCGCTTTGTTCACAACGACACGCACACACTCACGGACGCGACGTTGACCCGTCTCTCTCTTCCGAGTCACGCGAAACTCACGCACAAGTACGCGGCAATGTTACTCGCTGGGACGATTCTCGTCCCTAAGACATTGAGAAGCCGAAAGTAGATAGTCACCGCGCTTCATTAAAATGTCCGTTCACGGCACTGGAGTCAGGAAATAAGCAAGTGCCGAGGACATACACGATAGAAGCTCTGCCTGCCCACGTATCCGACACAAAGTCGGAGATCGACAAGAAAATAACGTACTATGAAACACGTGTTCACGACAAGTTTACGAGCATCATCGAGATATCGACAAAAAAAATAACGTATTACGGAGCACGTGTTTACGAGCTAACTCTACAGCTATCACCGAAGCAACAATCTACGGCACAAAAAGCGACTAGAGAATATGAGCGTAACGGCAATATTGCGACCTACGAGCTAGACCTTAGCGTGAGAAACACGGCCAGCGATAACCGCTAAAATACCAACAAAGACTAGGTACAACTGGAAACAGGTAATAATGTGATTACGTGAACAGGTCTCGCGCGAACAAAGAACGAGCGATAAAGCTAAAACAGTCAGCCCTCGTTGAGCCGCAAGAAGATTGAAGTAAACGTAACAAGAATGA
This sequence comes from Dermacentor silvarum, assembly GCF_013339745.2. Lineage (NCBI taxonomy): Eukaryota > Metazoa > Arthropoda > Arachnida > Ixodida > Ixodidae > Dermacentor > Dermacentor silvarum. Next base: position 4,958,136 of record NC_051160.1, read on the forward strand.
AATGGGCTCAATGGCAAAACGTGAGATGAGGTGTGGGTGCAAAGACCGGCCTCTATACAGTCTGAGAGGACTTCCGCGTTAACGAGGGCTTTCCCCGACTGACTGGCGTCACGGAGTCAGGACCGGAATCCAAAACGTAAACTCGGACGAGACAGCTAAAGAGAAAGAAGTGAAATAACGTAAACAAAGGCAAAGGCCGATGTCTAAAAAAAGAGAGAAATAAAGCGAGGGAGGGGAGAGTGCGCGGCTGACGGGAGAAAACCTGCAAACGAGACCTGGCGTCGCAACGAGGTGGCCGTCTCGCCGCCGCACGCGCACAGAGTAAGGACGTGACGGGGCGTCGCGACGTCCCCTACGTGACGTCGCGTTAGACGGCGCGCTGCCACGACGCCGGCGACGACGACGTCGTCGTCCGGGGGCTAGAAAGAGACGACCCCCCTCCTCCCTTCCTCACTAGGACAGAGAGCCGGCTCGGCTGCCTCGGACTGTGCACGAGAAGCCCGCTGACGACCGAGCGACCGACCGAATCGGCGATTCCGCACCCGTCTCCAGTAGCAAGCAGCGTGACTCGCTCCCCCGCCCGCCTCCCCCCTTCCCGCTGCGACGAAACGTGGAAAGCCGTACGTGCCCCCGCGGACGAAAGCCACCAAGGCCGCGGCCACCGCAACTCGCGCACACACACAGACGCGTGCCGACCGAGACTCGCACGTCAGCGGAGAGAAGAGAAGAAGGTACTCGGCGCCGCGAACCACGTCCGTCCCGTCCGGCGGTCAGGCCTTCACGGCGGCGGCTGCTGCTGCACGAACGGCCGACGTGAGCTGAGACTCCAAGCGAGCGGCGGCGCGGGGCTTCCTTTCCTTGCCACGAAAGCGCGGCGCACGCGGCTAATCCGAGCGAAGCGGCGCGACCTGCTTCCTCCCCGCAGCGATCACGCGCGCGCACGCTGCTGCGCCGCTCGACTCCAGCGCGATGCGGGAAAGCCCGCGGTCCGGCGGCGCCCTTCCCTTTCGGTTCGCGGCGCCTCTTGGTCCTCCTCTCCTACCTCAATTCCCTCAACTTTCTCTCCCCGTGGCCCTTTCCACTGTTCCTCCTCGCGTCCCTATTTCGCCGCGAGAAGCCAGGCAGTGGGCGAGACCCCATGCGGCGGACGAAGGACTTGGGGCGTGCTCCTCCGGCCGCGGCCCCCCTTTGGTATTCTTGGCCCGTGGCTCACGTCCCGGCCTCCGAGTCACTGACGTCACAGGGCAGAGAGAGAGAGCGCGCGCGGCAAGAGCGGCCGTGTTGGATGCGCGCAGCGCGTGCGTGAGAGGAATAGCGGAAGAGGGAGGCGAGTTGGCCGAGAGAAAGGGGTGCCTGGGGATCCACCCATTCGCCGTTCTTGGGGAGTCTTGCGTGTTTCGCCCGGGACACGCCCCGGAGTACGGACCCGGAGTTCCGAAGGGGAGAAGGGGTGCAAAGGAAGAGTGGGGGTGTCGAGGTGGCCCGGGGATCGCCGCCTCTTGTTTTTCGGATCTCTCGGTCGAGACGTGCGCGCCAGCAGTGGAGTGTGTTTGTGCCGAGGCGATAAAAGTGCCCCGATTGGAGCACGATGCATTTTGCTTTTCGCTTCATTTATCTTTTATGCCTGTGTGGTACATTCGTTAATGTCATTATGAGTCCCCTTGAGCGGTTTCTCAAGTAATGAGGCGGCGAGAGATTTCGTGACGAAAAAAAAAATGCTCAGAAAAACAAAAAAGCAAATAGCAGTAGGAGGGCCAAAGGCCTAGAACACATATGACAGAGTTCTTGCCTTCATCGTGCCGCTTTCCGGTGCCATTTTTTTTTCTCCCTGACCTGAATCTCTTCTAACTCACCCAGCTTTCATTTATTGTGAAGACATTGAGAACGGCTTGCGGTTGGACGGCTACGCGCACCAGACGCTCCATCTCGTATGTATGGTGTAAAAGTTCATCTCAGTGGTTGTACAGGCACGAAGAGACCACGCTAAGGCCCTACGCTTTTTTGTTGAACGCATCTTATCACCTCCAATATATTATCAAGTCCACACTATCTTGCGCACGCCTCCAAATGCAAAAACTAAAAATAAAAGAAAACAATACCGGTTTCCAAGCGCATATTAATTCACATACTCATAAAAAAACATTACTTATGCAACAAGAGATAGCCATAATACAAAGCAAAATGCAATCGCAAGCCACTGACACGGCCACGCACTTTATTTCGCAGTATGTTTAAGTTAACATCAGTTTCACGTTTACCTCCTTCTGTACCATTCTATTCGATAACGCTAAAACTAAAAAAAGAAAACAAAAACAAAAAAAAAAAACGCTCCTACTTGACATTCCTGTCTGTGCTATACCCAGAAATAAACTTCAAAGCAGCCAGTTTTCCAAAGCAATGCAAAACATAACACGTAACAGACCTTAAAAAATTACGGCCACCTGTTCTTTACGGATTCCTTCGCAAAACACCTCGCACAAGCTCGAATGCCACTCTTGAAGCAGCTATATAAAAAAAGGGCCCACAATGGCAACGGAGTGGTAATATCTGTTATTACCCCCAAGTGACGAGAATGGGGTTGAGCGAACGGGCAGGCGAAGGAGGGGGGATGGTTGGGGGGAGAGGGGTTGCTGAGATTCGTCTAACAATAGCCCTCCTGCAGGGCCACGCAAGGACGTGCACAGAAAGAATAGCCCAAATCAACGCCATGCAGCATAGCACAGCCGGGCCGGGTCTCTCTACCTATAACAGCAGCGCGTGCGTTTTGGAAGTGCCAGCAGCTCGAAAAGGAAACATGCCATCGGGAGTACGTACGCTAGTCGAAGGGGGAAGAGACGAAGGTGGCGGGGGATTGGGTCCCCAAAGGGGTTCGGAAATAATAACGGGCCACCGGGCGGGGGAGAGTTCTCCCCATGCTACCAGCTTCCGGTGACCCGGAAACGAGATCTGCGCGAACCGAAGGGTGGGGATGTCAGTGGAGATGCTAAGCCCCTCTCCCTTGAGAGAAAGAAGGAAGTTAGATCCTGCTTTAGGATAGGAAGTGAGGCCCTTTCTGCTCAACAGGAAAGGCCCACGGTGACCTTTCTCGTTAGCCTTGTTCTAGCAAGGTGGGTGTGAGGTGTGCGTCGCGATGCGCAGCCCGGTTGAATGCACCCGCCGCCGTTGCAACAGCTGGCCAATCTGCTTATTGAACCAGTTTACAGGAGCTCTAGTTAACCACTCAACTGCTCTTGTAATAGCAGATAGGAGTAATTTCAGTATCGGAATCGATTTATTCGACATCAATACTACGGTGATTTTGAGACCACTGCCTAAACTAATACTCAACTCAGTCAATAGTATTTGAGTATTGCCTAATAGTAGTTGAATTCCAGTCAACCTCTCCTATCGGCTTGATGCAGGAATCTGACAGGTTGCAGCAAACTTAAGGTACAATAATTTAGGGAAAGATAAGCTTGCGAAGGCCAGCGGTGCGCGGGGAAGCGTTCGTTAACAACAGCCCTTAGCATGTCCTCTTCCCGCATTTCGCTATATTTCGCCGTCTACTGATTGGCTTCCCGTGCAGCGTTAACTCGCCTTTACACCGTTCCCTACCATCCCCCATACAGGGTCGTAGGGAACTCTCCCTAACCCTTGCTTCCCATTCCCGGAGAATCGGGAAGGAAGACATGCATTGTCTCGTAACAGTTATGTGCAGTAAGGCTGAAGCCCATGCTCTATACAAGGGTTGACCCTGTATGCACGTTCGTTAATTCTTTTTTTGTCCCCGCCCAAGCAAACTTCTCTCCTTTATGGCTTGGCTTGCGAAACCAGTGGCTGTATACATGTGCATGTGCACACTCTTCCCAAGGGCACACGAGCACCGCGCTTGATAAGCAAATGCAGAACAATTCCAAAGCATCTCCTAGGCTTAGCAGTGCGGGACTTACGTGTCCAGGTGACTACCGTTGCTCACAACCATTGTTTCTTAAACCAAGCAGCAACGCCAAAAATAGCCCATGCTCTATATAAGGGGGCCCTGTATGCACGTTCGGTAATTCTTTTTTTGTCCCCGCCCAAGCAAACTTCTCTCCGTTATGGCTTGGCTTGCGAAACCAGTGGCTGTATACATGTGCATGTGCACACTCTTCCCAAGGGCACACGAGCACCGCGCTTGATAAGCAAATGCAGAACAATTCCAAAGCATCTCCTAGGCTTAGCAGTGCGGGACTTACGTGTCCAGGTGACTACCGTTGCTCACAACAATTGTTTCTTAAGCCAAGCAGCAACGCCAAAAATAGCCCATGCTCTATATAAGGGTTGGCCCTGTATGCACGTTCGGTAATTCTTTTTTTGTCCCCGCCCAAGCAAACTTCTCTCCGTTATGGCTTGGCTTGCGAAACCAGTGGCTGCATGTATACATGTGCATGTGCACACTCTTCCCAAGGGCACACGAGCACCGCGCTTGATAAGCAAATGCAGAACAATTCCAAAGCATCTCCTAGGCTTAGCAGTGCGGGACTTACGTGTCCAGGTGACTACCGTTGCTCACAACCATTGTTTCTTAAGCCAAGCAGCAACGCCAAAAATAGCCCATGCTCTATATAAGGGTTGGCCCTGTATGCACGTTCGGTAATTCTTTTTTTGTCCCCGCCCAAGCAAACTTCTCTCCGTTATGGCTTGGCTTGCGAAACCAGTGGCTGTATACATGTGCATGTGCACACTCTTCCCAAGGGCACACGAGCACCGCGCTTGAAAGCAAATGCAGAACAATTCCAAAGCATCTCCTAGGCTTAGCAGTGCGGGACTTACGTGTCCAGGTGACTACCGTTGCTCACAACCATTGTTTCTTAAACCAAGCAGCAACGCCAAAAATATCGCTTTCTTCGTCTCGCTGCCTCAAGCGCTCTGGGCAAAATTTGCACGCCTATATTCGCTCGCAAAAATCACAGAAGTGCCGAGATCTGTCAAATATTACGCAATTAAGGTAAGGTTTAGAAACAAGGAGAAAAAAAGGAGACAACGTCATATAAATTAGGTAATCATGGCGGAGTCCTTAAAGCAAAATGAATGAAATTGGCAGTAACTTGACATCCAGCTTGGCTCAAAGGCGACAGAGAACGAAACACTATATAATACAGGAGATAAAGAAGCAATATGATAACAGAAATACCTTTACCGGTAGAAAGAATAACCTCGGCTAGCACAACTTACACTTATCAGATATAGTTTCTTAACGTCGACGAGTGGCGTAGGGTTGTCGTATGAATAGTCTTCACACTACCAGCTTGGGGTCCTAGCCTCGCGGGTAGTTAAAGCGAATTGCCCTTATTTAGCTTTGGGTTCTGCGTTCCGAATCTCAAACCAGAAGTTATTCTTTTCAGCTACGAAGTTTGCTTTTCGGACAAACACTGAGAGTTTTCCATTTTAGCGTTCTGCCACAGGTGGCTGGATTACAAAATTTATTCTGCAAGACATACCCACTACACGCTTCCAAGTCGCTCTTTTACAGACGCCGAAATGAATACACATCTATATATTTTAACTAACGGATAACATCTCTCGCCAAGCTCTCAAGCCACGCAGTCCATCCTCTTCACACCTTGGCGCTTCGAGAAGCTCTCTTTCATCCAGCGTCGAGTAAGGAGCAGCGCTCGACGCCTCTCCACGCTGAAGGCGTTGAGCGAGCGCGAGCATGGTGCGCTGTACCGAACCAAGCGGCTAGCTCCAGTGGTCCGGGGTCGAAATGTACCAGGCAGCAAAACAACCCGACCGGTAAATTTGCCCGGCGCGGGCGCTTCCAAATCAGGTGATAATAAGGCGGAACGAGCCGCGGCTTCGGCCGCCTGTACCCAGCCCAGTGTTGCACCCCCCCCCCCCCCCCCCCCCCGCCACCACCTTCACCCCGCCTTCAACAACCTCCCCCCTTGCGAGCGAGCAAGCGCGACTACTAAACTGCTGCCGTACTTGGCAACTCCGCAGGGAGGAAACGAGTTGACGAGGCGCCTCGTATAGTGATGGGAGAGGGACGAACGGTTCGAGAGGGAATACGTTCGCGGGAGAACTCTCTACTTCCCCACTTTTTCCCTAAATAAGAAGGGAAGGAGAGTTGGCGGGTGACTCCGAAAGGCGTCGGCGGCCCTATTTCGCACCTTCTCTGCGCTTGGCACGCGCCTCTTCGAGGTCTCCCCCACGGCCGGGCAGCCCGTCGGCCTGCTTCCACCTTGTCCTGTCTTTTTTTTCCCGGCCCGGAAGCGGAAATAGAAAAGGGACGTGACTTATTTCTCCCCCGTCTGCCCCCACCCCTCGCCCCTTCCTCTGAATTTTCCCCCATTTTTCTTTCGTTACTTGACTTGTTTTACGCGCTTCGTTGTCGTCTGTTCTCGACTTACGAAGCTGGACCAACGTTCTTCCCCATTCCTATGGCACAGGACTTCCTTTGTCTTTCTTTGCTCTTCGTCGGCTTCTAGAAGCGCTATCGCGAGTTAGAGTCGCGAGAAAAACAAGGAAGCAACGAAGAGACAAAGAGGGAGATAAAGGGAGCAGGGAAAGGTGAAGAGGGAGAGTGGAAAGTGGCAAAAGCAATCGTGAGTGCGGCAAGGCGCCGGAGACGTGACCGGCCGTTCAAGAGCCGTGGACGGGAATAATAAGTGCTCCAATGAGAGACGAGACAAACACAGAACGACATAGCACGGCGAGCGAGAAAAAGAAAAAAGAAAGAAAGTGGCGAATGAGCGAAAGCGCGTGCGCTCCCGTGAAGTTCGCATCACGACCGACCGGGAGAGATGGCTCGGCCTTCGGTCGGTTGCCGGGCTGAAATCCGAAACGGTGGAAAACATCGAAAAAATAAATAATAATAGACCGTCTCGAAGAGGCGAGAAAATGCGAGGCGAAGAAGATAGACGCGTATAGAGCATCGTGGGAAATCATCTCGGCGGGCGCAAGCTTTTGCCTCGTTCCGGGTATTCTTCGAGGATGCTTCGGTTAACGAAGAGATAAGAGTTGATTGGTGGAACTTGTGCGTGGCGCGGCATTGCGAACGAGAAGCTTTGTTACGATAAATACGTTTACCATCGAGCAAATAAAACCGTCCTCTAGACTTTTTTTTTTTTCGATTTCGAGGCACATTTTTTCTACAATCTTAAAACGGAAAGGGAAGCTAAAGCGAGAGAAAGCCACGTCACGGGCAATTGGTCATCCAACAAAAACATATCGGCATTCCACCCCTCTCGCATAGAAAGCAACGATCTCCCCGCAAGTTACAATGAGGCTACACATTCAGCGAAACTAGCGCGCGGCTGCATCCATTCAAGTGAATTTACTACAGTCATCTCTCGCCTAATTCTTTAACCGGCTGTCTGTCATAAGATACAAGACGGTTCGTCTTGAAATCAAACGAATTTCACCGTAGGGAAGTGAGTGGTGTAAAAACTAATTTAGGGTGTTTCTAACCTCACTTGCAGGAATCTTCGCGTGTAAATGAAATGTATTTCTACAGGTAAGAAATAAGTTCAAGCAATAAGAGGCTAATCTTCAGTGTAAGAAATGGTGAACAAATGAAAGGTATAGTGTTACTGCCACACAACAACATTAGCCCGGTTTATACTGGCAATGCATTGTTTTTCTATCTTCATTCTCTCTTCAGAACTCATTCAAAACTCTATCTTCATTCATTAGCGATAAAAGTGTTGATCATAGATGGAGAAAATGAATGCCAAGCTCCACTCCCTGGAATTTTGTGCCGAAAACCAAGCGGCGATCTATCATCGTGGCGCCACGGCCTTTTAAGATTTTTTTTTTTTTCGCGTCATCTGTACAACACTAGCGCAATGAATGGGACGGGATACGAAGGGACCACGTGACAAGCACAGGACAACCACAGCAAGCGCTTCTCCGCCCCACGTCTTTTCCATTGCGCTTAAAGATACGAGTGACGGATGTCAATCAACTATAGCGCTTATATACCAATTTCTTTTTTTTTTTTTGGCGCAAGAAGTGTTTTCAAAACTTGCTACAAGAAGTTTCTGGTTCCTTCAGAATTCCACTGGAGACCTCATTTACCTATAAACAATTATGTAAACCCGACAAAATCCTGACTTAACAAAATCCACTTGACAAAAGCTGACCAAATCTGGGACTTGACAGTGAGCTGGAGTGATGTCGCCAGCCATTATATATACCCTTTCACGCCTTTTCTTGCTCACAAATCCCATGGTGAAACGACCCTCTTACAGAAACATAATTTACTAACGTAGTTTAAGTTACTGTTCCTCTGTAGTGCCCCCTTTACATAAAACGGTATCATCTGCTGTACGCACTAAAATTCCGTGAAGGGAGCCCCAGAGACAAAAACAATTCTTCGATGCCGAGCTAATACATCATAGCACAAAACCCGGCAGCCGGTCTCGTAGAACACTGAATTTGGAAAAGGACGCAGCAGCGCGTTGCTCAAAAACCATAAGTCATCTTGGACGTAGCTGAGGGGCTTGAAACAGACCTGTCAACGGCCATTTCTTTTCCTTTAACTGAGATTTATGCACCCCTGCCACACATGGAGTCGCCCAGGGATGAAGGCAGAGTCGGTCGTGCGCCTTTTTTTTCCTTATTTCTAATGGATCATTTTTTTCTTTTTGTTTTTTTTCGCGCAGCGGTAGCGGACATGAGGACAGCTGTTAAGCATATAAAGAAAGGAACACACAGTTGAGACCCACTGGTTGCAGCACCTCGGGGCAGGAGATGGATCTCACCGCTGTGGTTTTTAAGACAACGTTGGATCTGTTCAGGACGGAACCGAACGATAGGTGCAAACATTGCTCTCTTCAACAGTATTTAATCGCAGGCTATATTAGTTTTTGTTGAAGTGGACTCTAGCCAGAATTAACTTGCGACAACCAGAGGGGCGGGCACTGCTCATCTCTTCTGCGCCATTTATTTGTTAGACCGTAGGTTATAGGTCCGGTTTGTTAATGACGAGAGAATTGTGTCATAAATAGCAAAACTCTGGTTAGTAAAACCAAAGATACTGACGATGCTACACACGTTTCTGCTCTTGCGAGATTGGCGCTCGCATCTGCAGCGTTCTATCTACACCCAAGTGATTAAGTTTAAGGTATCCTTACGGCTGACCAGTAAGAGCAGACGTTTGCGTATGCCTCGACACGTCTATATTTTGCCTTTCTCTCTTGTATTTCACTGTAAACTGTGCACTGGAAAAAGTGTGCCACGAGTTTTGATGCTTTTGAAGAGCAAATGACAAGTGCAACGCTTCCAGACGCCCAGGCAGTCTTGTAAGTCAGATGTAATCTCAAAGACAATCATGCAAGCACCACTTTCTCGTTTACTCACGACACTACTTTGAATAAATTGAATAGATTGGTTTAACCGTTTCTAAGTCACACCGGAGCTACGACAGACGCCGTAGGCTCCTGGATTAATATTTGTGGCGATCCCCAGTGACAAACGGCTGCAATAAAAAAATACGAAGATCAAGACTGTAGCCGCTTCACTGAGCAACTACCAACCAACAATAAACATGTGCGCTTATCTCGTCTTCGTAGAATCTTTACAATACAATACAATACTACCTGGGTTTCCTTAAGAGAAAGCTTTCGCTCGGGCCGGGGCTCCTATCTAAATACATGGGAAAGGAGAAATATTTTTTCTCTGCAACTTCAGCACCAAACTTGATGAGGTCGTTGCATTTAAAAGAAGTTAAAATTTAGTGACTGCTGGTTGCGAATTTTTGATTTAGGCCGACAATATTTAATTGGAAATTGTTGTAAATCACAAATTTTCAGTAAATGAGACTATCAAGTTTACAACACTGTACCTCAGCAATGACTAAAGATACCACAATTCTGTAAATTGAATCTAATAGTACTCCTAAAGGGGACAACATCTATATATTTAACATATATCTCTCAATTACATCACTAGTTTGCGAGGAAAGCTTTTGCAACACCCTTTTAAACAATGTAACAAGTTCATGTATGATATAAATTCGTACAATAAATATGCATGCTTTGGATACTTTATAACAGATGCAATTTACGGAACTGCGATATCTGTTCTTGGTGCAGAGCTACAGATTTGTAAACTTTGTCCGTTTATATTTTATCAAGCTTACCAATTTTTAAAAATTACTTTTAAGAAATGCAGGCTTTAAGTCAAAATGTCGCTTCCGCAACTAGAACTTAACTTTATCTCTCAAATGCAACAAATTTCATTAAAATCGGCCCAGTGGTTGTCTCAGAAAAGCGTTTCTGCGATTTACACGTATTTGAATAGGCGGCATCGGAGTTGGGCCCGAGCTAAAGCATCCTCTTAACGTTCACAGAAAGCCGGTTACACTATCCCCCTTTTTTTTTTTTTTTTTCCATTCCGCCTCTACTGAAATGCGGCCGCCGCGATTGAAGATCCAACTCGCAATGTCGTTCTCAGCAATAATGCGCCAAGGTTGAAGCGGGTCAAGCGCAGTACATCAATGGCGGGTATGTGAGTTAAGTGGCACGTGGAAAGTTTAGCCCACATGCAAAATCAGCGATACTCAAGAAATGAAGCGAAACGCACCGTAATGACTCTAAGTTAGTATATGGCCGTTCTTAACGCCCTGTGCGCCGTTGAGGATGTTAAACATACAGCCAAGCACAGTCCGATCCCCTCGCATAATTTAATCTTTACGATGCCATGCTGCATGTCCGGGGTGTCAAATAACACTTTTTTTTTAATGGAGAGAAGTCACCGTAACTCTGAAGGCTGAATACAATTTGCATCGGCCTAATTTGCCTACTGCATGTAAGTTTTTCTTCACATTATTTACGGCCCCTCACGATACGGAAACGCAGGACGGTGCAAATACGGATACAAGTAGACTGTCAAGGACAACGCACACGTCAACTATCAACTGAAATGTCGCACAGTAGCAGAAAGAAGAGGGAGACACAAAACTTATCTGTGCACGCTCATGGGAAAACAGCTCCAACCCGTCAATGATGGGCAAGCGCGGGCATTCGCGAAAGTTAAAGTGTTTCCACGCTTGCTTTACGTACCTTGAATCCCTACCAACTTGCTCAACTTTCGTTCGTTGCATTCTTACGGCCCCTCGCTGTTTTTAACACGTTTGCTTCGCGTGTGTGAAGCCACGTTACCTTTATGAAACGGTTATGCTGCAGCTATGGGTCCTGCCCCATACATAGACATCCCTGCACGTTTGTAAATAACAGAGGCCTGCGATCGTACGCCTGACTTGACTCAAGGACACTGCTGCACCGATGAAGTACCGCGGCTTCAAACAAACGTGTATGCGTGTCAGTGAAGCGAGAGAATGGATCCGCAAGTACAGCAGCGAATACCCGCCGCTCCACTCGTATACGCCTGAAATAAGACCGTAACTGCTAAAGAAAACACCTGTCCGCACGCCCATGTGCGTCATAAACCAGCGCTTCGAAAAGATTTCACACTGAATGCGTATGAACGAAAATGATGGATAAGCTGGCAGAAAACGAGTAAAAAACAAAAAAGAAGAAAAGAAAAAGGAACGAAAAGTGAAAGTGATCTTGAAACACGTGAGCGCAAAGAAACGGGGGTGATAGTGGTTTGAACCTGGGAGCATTAACGAAAAGGACGAAAAAATAACGGAAAAACCATACGACTCCCTTGCCAAATTTTTCACAAAGTGCAATTTTTTCTTCTTACGACCGACTCACATAGCTCCATCCCAACCCCTCCACCCTACCCCGGTTTATTTTTGTTTCTAAATGTGCAGCGTCACTGCAGATGCGGCAGTGCCCGCCGCAACAGCTCTTCCCCCCTCCCCTCCCCCAAAGCCACCTTATTTTTGAAATCTGCAACGTCATTGTGGATGTTGCTCTGTCCGCAGCACGTCATAAAACAAACGGACACCTCGCGATCTTCTTAGTTTTCCCTCATTTTTTCTTTGCTTTCTTTATTCAGAGTGATGCGGAGAAGCATCAAATAAAACAGCAAATGAGATTTTAGAACGGGCGGCGAAAGCGTACCACACGCAGAGAGAGAAAGAAGCGCAAGGCGCAGAAGAATGACACGGGAGCGCTCCGCACCACGCCGCGCGCTGGTCCTCCCTGCTAAGCGCGGCGAACCACCCCGGGTTTATACGCACCGCTGTGGGCTACACGCGACCCGCGACGCGGGCCCCTGCCAGTACAACTTCATTTTCCGGCCACGACGGCAACCCCCCGTCGCCGGACCCGACGCCCAACCCCTCCCTCCCTTATATCCCGCACTGACCGGCGAAAAGCTCCCCGAGGCGCCTGCGGCCTTTTTATGCCTCCACACTCTCCGTCGTCGCACCACCACGGCTGGCCTTTTCGGTCCTTTTTCTCTTTTTCCGTTTCTCCTTCGCTTACTTTTTCAAGTTTCCGCGGCACGCGCAGCTCATGTTCCCTATTTTTTGCCGGGATCCTCCCGTCACCTTCCCGCACACCGCTACTTTTCGTCGCCATCCTATTACATCTCTCGTCCGTTTCCGGCCAAATTATGCTCTCGGTTTAGTCTTTTAACACACGCACACCTTGTTTTCGTCACTTTTGTTAGTTTTTTAAATGTTTTTGAGGTAAGCCACCATGACCTTTTCGAATTTGAGGAATAAATCATTCGACGTATCCGACTTTTTTCAACCGCCTGCAGTGACGAGCATGCCGCGTTGTCGCGTATATATATAGAGGGAGGTAGGGAGAAACAGGAGGTTGCGTGTGCGGTGACTGGAAGTGAAAGAGACCCTCAGAGTTCACGGTTTGTTTCGTATCCATAGCGTAACCGCAGATTAACTACGTTCAGAAAAAAGTTAATCGCAGTCGAAACTACACACGACTAAGCAAGCCATGCCACTGATACAGTGATTCACACGATCAGCGATGCCATGCAGTGTCAACGTTACAACAACTTGCCGAAAAGGCGTCTGGTTACCCGCTGAGGTATCTTGGAAAGTTATCACAAACAACGTCGACTGTCGTCTTAGTGCGGCTTAGATATAGAAAAAATAAATTGATCAGGATGAGGGAAACTGGATGAGAATTGGGCAGATAATTTTAATTCAGCTGACGCAAGCTATTCTTTGCGAAGAGTGTCAAATTTCAAATCCCGCGCGAAAGCCAGCAGAAGCAACGTGCGCGCAGTTTCCTTTCAATAATGAAGGCATCGTCAGGTGGAGACGCGAGGCCGAGCACTGCTGCAAGTTCTTTAGAGATGCAAATAAATTCGCAGTTATGGAAAGAACAATTATTTAACAATGCAAAGTTGTGTTTCAACGGCCCACTATTTCAGAACATCAACTATATTACAGGCGTTAGTGTAAATGATGTCGTTGATACCAGAATTAAAGCGCCAGCTGCGCATCACGGCCATGTACCTACCTTCACATTCAGAGTAAACTGTGTTTAGCAAAACAGTGTCTCAAGTTCGTCAGTTCCACAACACAACTAGTGAGAGTAGAACTATCCGCGTGAGTCTGCAAACCTAACAGGTAGAGTAGTTGCAGCCGCTCGTGGTAACCATCTGCCATAGCTTGTAATCAGTTCTGAACGCCAGTCATGCGTCGTGTCATAACTCATCCCTGAACGCTCGCGGCGACCATATATGCACATGGCAAATTGTTATAAGGCACTAGTTGACACACTGGGCGCACTAAGTTGACAAGGGCAACTCACACACACAGACACGTGTATATTCAAGTCTGCAGATAGATGAGGTTCGTTGCGGCTATTACATTTAGCTAAGTTTACTATACTTCATATACTGTTAACCTAAAGCCAAAAATAACCTTGCCGGTACATTTTTTTCTCTTCAGGTACAGATACAGATATTGTCACTGGTACAGTTACAGTGTACCAGTAACGGCACCACTGGTACGGTTACACTTCGCTAGTTACTGCTGTCACAGTTACAGGTACGTTTACGCGTGCAGTTGCACGTATAGGCAGAGCTGCAGGTGTACTGGCATGTATCAACAGCTTCACTATGTAGCAATACAAAAGAAAATAATTGATGTGTTTTCAAACAGCAAATCTTTCAGAAACGAAAGTCACAACACCACTTGCGAATCGTTTGCGATAGTACAGTCCTCGTTTTGAAAAATTCTCCTCAAGAATATAACCCTCACTTTATCGAACGAACACGCAACATTACCTGCCTTGAACGCAGATCTGGCGTTCCTTTTCATATTGGCGGACCGTGTAGAAGTACCGATAAAGCTGAAGTTGCAGCCACAACTGCAGTTGCGATTACGTTTCGTTTCCCGCAATCGTCACCTGCGGTCCCACAGTGTCCGCCACGGTGAAGAGTGAGGTGTCCCCTGGTTGGTCTCAAGCGTACCGTCGTCGTCGTCGTTGCCGCCGTACGTACACCGAAGCGCAATCCCCGGACAAAATGCGCGTTTGTGGACCGTACTCACCTGGCACTGGCTGCCGAAACTGCCCCTTGTGCGAAGAGCGTCCCAAGCGTCTCATCGAAACACACCACGCGCGCACACACAATCCTCCGGAGCAGAGCGACGCACGTCTAGAGCGGCACAACACCGCGAACTCGCGACTCTCAGCGGAGCAGGGGCACGGCAGGCCACGGGCCGAACGCGACTGTGCCTGGCCACGGCGCCCCGAAGGCACGGCACCGACATGGCGTCGCGCAACTGACCCTTGTGCCGAAAGCAACTCACCTACAAGGAGAAGGAGAAGAAGAGGCAATTAGAGGAACGCAACGCTATAGAAGCTTTCATAAACGCGCACGATGCCTGTTCATGCCATAGAAATGTCAAAATGTCATCAAAATGTGAAATGTCGCTGGGTGCAGCCGTACAGTAAGGTTTGGCTTAATTAGTACTGCCACGATTTATTTACTTATTTAATTTATTCTTATGATGATATTGAAAATGTAGGCAACTGCCGGCGCCGACATTTCCACAGTTGATTATCAAACCAATATAGAATAATGACATGTGGGAATGAGCAACTAAAATCACGCATACGTATACACAATGATGATCACTTTGCGTTGGCGCGCTTGAATCAATTAGCAATGTAGTGGGCGCGACTAAAACAATTTGTACAATGTGCACATAAGTGTTTAGTCAGAGAAAAAAAAATTTAAAAAAGAATGGTATAAACAAAATAAATATATATCACAAATGTAGGGGGCGACAAGTTATCTTTTCGTCCACTTTCATTTCCCTTTTCTTCCTTATTTTCTACATTCCAATTTCAACTACACTTAATTTCCCCGATGCTTTCCTTGGCTTCGTTGTCTGCTGGCTTTATGTGGTTATGACTAATAAAATCGAGCCCCTCGGTTCCCATTCTTCTTTCGTAAATGTAGGGGGGCGTTAGACATTTGTACAGTGACTACAGTAATGGCAAAGGATTGGACAAGTGATGCATACTGGAAGATACACACGTATGAATGCATAAATGAACAAGTCAAGACATGAATATAGAACACGGGAAAAATAAACAATAGTGTCAATAATAAGATACCATCTTAATGTCCGTTAGGAAACGCATTAAACCTTTCAAAGTTCGCGTTCGCGCTTGTAGATCTTCCACGAATAGATGAGCAATGAATAACAGAAGAGGGAGATGAGCTGCAAGTTTAGATGACTTCAAGATAATGGCATGCGTTTAAGCAAACTTAAATGGTGATCACCCAGCCTGCCGCGATGTAGGTGACCGCAGGGTTGCTAGTGATGGCTTGAGCAGCCCATGAGGAATAAAAACTTGTATGCATATGAGTTGCGACTAACTGCTCTCCAGCTAATTTCTCTAAATTAAGAGCGATAATGTAGCAGCACCAAATTAATGTAAAAAGTCATATAAAACAGAGGACGTGGAAGCTAATGAAGAAATAAGCATCGAACTGAGAAAAATAACGCCACGCAACTGAAGAGAAAATGAAAACCATCAACATGGCAGGCTAAACTGGCCTAGACAGAACGCCCAATTGGGACTCATATATATATATATATATATATATATATATATATATATATATATATATATATATACGACTGGCCCTATCTTCGCAGATAATGGACGCCTGTCAACCATCAAAGCGTCTGAGAATGCTCTAGGGTAGTTTCAGAGTCATTTTTCTATCACGGACCGGCCAATTTGAGACCTTTCCCAACCACCGAAGAACGCACACCCAGGATCACCTTACGCTAACAAAGAGGAGCTAACGTCGAAGCAAAAAGGGCACAGATGACCCGACTGACCCCCACCCCGACCGCCAGATGGATGCTGCCTGACCGGACAAGCCGGCGAGTGTCCCAGGGGTCCCGTTGACCAGAGCGAGACGGGGGCACTTCGAATTTACAGCGTGGGCGACGAATCCTCAACCTCCTCTCCCAACCCTCTTTCCGCTGTTCCAACCTGGCCTGGAAGCAAAACGCCTGCCCGTTGGCCACCCACCATTTTTGATTAACTTCATTCCCTTCGGCCTGTCCACCACCCTCATTGTTAGCACCTTCTCTTTCCACGCGCTTGGCTGCTCGAACCTTCCTCTTCCATTCCAGTACAATCCAGAGCCTGAAATACTCCTCACACATCGCTTTCCACACTTCCCCCATCCTCCATACTGATGCGAACACCTCCCGTCTCCCCCATTATCACCCACCGGCCCAGCGGTCCTCCTCTTTGCAACGCGCTGACCAGAGCAGCCCCTCTGCGTTGTGCTTCACTACTTGGCTTTGATGCGCCGTGGAGAAGAGGGCAGTGGTCAGTGCGCAGCGGAGCCCGCACTCCCCGGCGCCACGCTGCCGCAGGTCGATTGCCGTTCCCGCCACTCTCAGCTTACTCACGCGTCCAACCAATTGATGCTAACGAGGGTAACGAAATTTACTCCGCGTATTTCACCTCGCGGACGGCGACTGCGAAGCGTAGAAAAGGAATCGGCGAATGGACGCGGAACAGTGCTCACGTTCGCGAACCGTAACATTGTGGACGGCTGTTCTGATCGATTCGTCCGAAACAGCTTAAGTGGAGCACCCGAACACAACCAAGCAATTACGCACACTACACAAGGCTGACTGACAGCTGAAGTACATTGTAGTCAGTTGCGTGAACATATAAAAGAAGAAAACCGCATGTTCTTACGGCATTCTACACTTTATAGCAAGTCAATATGCACCAACTAGCTGAGAAACAAATTGTTGTTGCTCAAACTATTCTTAACATATAACACCACACGTTGAAACAAACTCCAAGCCTGGGACAAGTTTCAGTTCCGAGACAAAGCTTTACTAAAGACTAAAGCAATGACAGAGGTCTTCCAGATAAGAAAGAATCCGGGGTAGGATTTCTAGTGCATAACAACATAGCGGGCAACATTGATGAATTCTACAGCATTAATGAAAGGGTAGCAGTCGTCGTAATAAAGCTGAATAGCAGGTACAAAATGAAGGTAGTACAAGCCTATGCCCCAACCTCTAGTCACGATGATGAAGAAATAGAACAGTTTTATGAAGATGTTGAACTAGCAATGAGAAAGGTGCAAACTCAGTATACTTTAGTCATGGGCGACTTCAATGCAAAAGTGGGGAAAAAGCAGGTTGGTGAGCAAGCCATTGGCAACTACGGCATCGATTCTAGGAATGCAAGAGGAGAGATGTTAGTAGAATTCGCGGAAAGGAATAGGCTCCGAATAATGAATACCTTCTTCAGGAAGCGCAGCAACAGGAAGTGGACTTGGAAAAGCCCTAATGGAGAAACAAGGAATGAAATAGATTTCATACTCTCTGCCGATCCAAGCATAGTGCAGGATGTAGAAGTGTTAGGTAAGGTTAGGTGCAGTGACCATAGGTTAGTGAGGTCTAGGATTTCTCTCAATTTGAAGAGAGAGAGAGTGAAATTAGTCAAGAGGAAACAGGCCAACCTAGAGGCAGTAAGGGTAAAAGCAGACCAATTCAGGCTGGTGCTCGCAAACAAATATGCAGCTTTAGAACAGGAAGATGAAGATAACATAGAGCTAATGAATGAAACCGTAACTAGGCTGATCTCAGAAGCAGCAATTGAAGTAGGAGGTAAGGCACCAAAGCAACCTGTAGGGAAGCTCTCCCAAGAAACAAAGGACCTAATAAAGAAACGACAAAACATGAAAGTGTCCAACTCAAGAGATCAGATAGAATTCGCTGAACTGTCAAAACTGATCAACAAGAAGAAAGTAAGGGATATTCGAAATTATAACGTGGGAAAAATTGAGGAAGCCGTAAAATATGGACGCAGCATGAAATCAGTAAGAAGAAAACTAGGCATTGGACAAGGCAAGATGTATGCACTGAAAGATAAGCATGGTAATATCATCAGCAATTTCGATGACATAGTAAAAGCAGCAGAAGAATTCTATACTGACCTGTACAGTAGCCAAAACAGCCAAGCTTCTTCCATTCGAAATAGTGATGAACCGGATACAGAAGCTCCTTCTATAACTAGCGATGAAGTTAGAAGGGCCTTGAAAGACATGACCAGGGGAAAAGCGCCTGGAGAAGATGGAATAACAGTAGATTTGATCAAAGATGGAGGAGATATCATGCTTGAAAAGCTTGCGGCCCTTTATACGCAATGCCTCACAACTTCAAGTGTACCAGAGAGCTGGAAGAACGCCAACATTATACTTATCCATAAGAAGGGAGACGTTAAAGAATTGAAGAATTACAGACCCATTAGCTTGCTTTCAGTATTGTATAAAATATTCACCAAGATAATTTCCAATAGAATCAGGACAACACTTGACTTCAGTCAACCAAGAGAACAGGCTGGCTTCAGGAAGGGATATTCTACGATGGACCATATCCATGCCATCAATCAGGTAATCGAGAAATCTGCGGAGTTCAATCAACCTCTCTATATGGCTTTCATAGATTATGAAAAGGCATTCGATTCAGTAGAGATATCAGCAGTCATAGAGGCATTGCGTAATCAAGGAGTGGAGGAGGCATACGTGAATATCTTGGCAAATATCTACAAGGATTCCACAGCTACCTTGGTTCTCCACAAGAAAAGTAGAAAGATACCTATCAAGAAAGGGGTCAGGCAAGGAGACACAATCTCTCCAATGCTATTCACTGCATGCTTAGAAGAAGTATTCAAGCTCTTAGACTGGGAAGGATTAGGAGTGAGGATCGATGGCGAATATCTCAGCAACCTTCGGTTTGCAGATGACATTGTCCTATTGAGCAACAATGGAGAGGAATTACAACATATGATTGAGGACCTTCATCGAGAAAGTGCAAGAATTGGGTTGAAGATGAATATGCAGAAGACAAAGATAATGTTCAATAGCCTGGCAAGGGAACAAGAATTCAGGATCGCCCGTCAGCCTCTAGAATCTGTAAAGGAATATGTTTATCTAGGTCAATTACTCACAGGGGACCCTGATCATGAGAAAGAAATTTACAGAAGAATAAAATTGGGTTGGAGTGCATACGGCCGGCATTGCCAAATCCTGACTGGGAGCTTACCACTGTCGTTGAAAAGAAAAGTGTACAATCATTGCATTCTACCGGTGCTAACATACGGGGCAGAAACTTGGAGGTTAACAAAGAAGCTCGAGAACAAGTTAAGGACCGCACAAAGAGGAATGGAACGAAAAATCTTAGGAGTAACGTTGAGAGACAGGAAGAGAGCGGTGTGGATCAGAGAACAAACGGGGGTAGACGATATTCTAGTTGACATTAAGCGGAAGAAATGGAGCTGGGCAGGCCATGTAATGCGTAGGATGGATAACCGGTGGACCATTAGGGTTACAGAATGGATACCAAGAGAAGGGAAGCGCAGTCGAGGACGGCAGAAAGTCAGGTGGGATGATGAGGTTAGGAAATTCGCAGGCGCAAGTTGGAATACGCTAGCGCAAGACAGGGGTAATTGGAGATCGCAGGGAGAGGCCTTCGTCCTGCAGTGGACATAAATATAGGCTGATGATGATGATGATGAAAGCAATGACAGAGCAGCAGTAGTACCGGAGTTCCTTAGACGTGTTTAAAACACACCGCACAAGCAAACAATAAATCTGAGAAGAAGGCGATCGCAAACGCACAACACATTGATAATTATCAAATGATTCCTGACCAGGTAATTATGTGAAAATATAGTTGCAGCCTTTAAAAATCGAGACATTGGATGCCAATATTTCTATTAAATAACTGCACAAGACTCGCCTTAATATTATAAACATTTCATTAACTTTACTTCTAACGCTACTGCAGGCAGTTTACCCGCCAAAGAAGGCTCACTTGTGACCCTAGACTGGTGTGTCCATACGCTCGTTGTCACGACCAATATACCGTACTATCTTGCTCAGTATTAGCCAAAACGCGAAGCCCGTGGCAAAGCGTTAGCGCATTGTAGCTCATACTGAGCGCGATATAGTATACATCTATCACCATTATAACCTCCGTGTCACCCGCAGTGTAAAGCAGCCACACATAGTGGGCTAAATTGTTTATTTTCCGGTTATAACATATCACAAACGAATCGTTGGAATACTCCAGCCATATAACCACAATCCACAGCAGGACAGCGGTCTCAATGCATGAATTGTGAGGAAATAAGAAATACACGAGCGAGAGCGGACCACTCAGCTCTTCATGGAAAGTAAAAAGCGAATGGGGACAGACGACTGCTGCCAAGTGCAGAAACACCGAGGCCAAAATGAACAGCAGTATCGAACAAGCGGTTCGAACAACCACGCAAACAGGGAACGGACGAGAGGTCCATGACACGCACGTCACCAGCAACGGCTGCCCTTGTTCACTGAAAGCGACCTAGCGGAGAGGCACTCGGTTGTCGCGCACAATACGCGCCGCCTTCGATACGCAGGGACAAGTACCGCGACGAATTACCATCCCGCCACCACGGCTGATATTGTTCCCTGGACAAGGAACTTCCCGTACAGCGCCACAATTCACCTTCCCTTTTGGGGCACTGGGATGCTTTCATGCAGCCACTGGATGTGTTGCTGTGTTTCTGTGTGCGCGAATGCGCGAATGCGCGTGTTCGTGTTTAGATGATACAGGAGGAAAACAAACAAACAACCCATAAGGAAAGCAGACGGCGAGCAGACGATCTACAAGTGCATGCAAGCAGCGTGCTGTTCAAAGCAGACGACGAGAGAACGCAAGAAAGACGAACGGAATGTATGAAAAAGAAAAGATGAAAACAAATTGCCGAAAATGCGAGAACAACAAGAGGAGGCACAGAATCATTCATCCCGGAGTCAAATGCAACCCCTTTTGAGGGGCGTGAGCGGTGTTGTTTACAGACACAACGCCATTTTTGTGGGGAAGACCCGGGCGACCGTCCCGTGTAATAGGCCTATCTATATGGACCGGCGACACGTACTGTGAGGTGTCAAGCGCTGCGTGTACAAAAAATACAAAAAAGTTAAAAAAACAACTTGCATCCAACAAACACAAAACGGGGTGTGTTCACAGAGCACAAGCTCACAGCACAACGCGGACAACGCAAACACGACTAATACAACTGCGCCGAGGAACAGACGTGCATATTTCTCGCACACGCTCCGATGCGAAGGAGAATGGTGATAACATAGACCGCAAACAAACGACGAAAAAAAAAAAAGCAATATTTGTAGCTAGTTCGGCTATTCCGCATCGTAAACATTTTGGCACTGGTTCCTCTCGTATCTTATGGTATTGATCGAAATGAGTTGGTCTTTTGGAGGTATTTCACGTTCGACATTAGAATGAAAAAGGATGAAAATATGGTTCATTTACTCGCAGCCCTTCTTCCGCTGTGCGGTCGGCGAATTCATGATCTGGTGGTGAGCAGTCGAAGCGTGTGAGAAGCCAAAGCTGAAGACAGTACGCGTATTCGAAATTCGAACACTCCCACAGTTTCTAAAGCAAATAAGAAATGGCGTCTGAATGCTACTTTTTTTTTACCAGCGCGTGCACGTGCATGGCGGTGGCCACGACCAGGGACCGAATCCACCGGGTTCAAACGGAGCGTGTTATTTGTTTGCTTCCGAAGAAAATAAATAATATAAATAAATAAAGCTAATAGATGAGCAATGAGACCGAGGTCTCCTGCAGGAACAGTATACAACAGAGCTAGGTCGACACAACCAAGTCGCCGATGGCCAACAAACAAATCAACTGAGAAAAATGACTCTCCATAAAAGAATAAAAAAGGAAGTGAACCGAGAATTCCATAATACAGCTGTTCATTTTATCTTTGAGTAAGCCCGCAGGTTCTGAAAGGAAGCCACGCATACCGAAAAGGGTGCATTGTAAACAAGCCCACCAAATGCGTGGGGACGGAGTGAATGTAAACCGAGCTTGGCTTCGCCGCATACCACGTGAGCACGCGCATTCGCGAACCAGCACCGGCGCAGCTATTTCTATTTACTCCGTTCGGCAGTTTTTATTCGAGGTTGCTATTTTTTACCAAGTTTTGTTCATATGCATTGTGCACTCAAGTCGACGTCGAGCCCACAAAAAAAAAAAAAAAAAAAAAGAAAGAAAGAAAGAAAGAAACGGATAGAATAGCAAGCTCAGCCGAGCTGACTCGCACCCGTTGAAGTTTGAGAGAAGTTTGTAGGATACGGGGAGCGCGAGGGTGCGTATGTGCACGCCCGTACATACAAACATACAAACACACGCGCGCACATGTACGAAGCACACACACACACAAGCTGCAAAAAAAAAATGAAGAAACAAGAATTGTAGCTAGTTCACGCACTCTGCATCGCAAATATTTCGGTATTAATGTTGCTTGCATATTTAGCTTTTATAGAAATGAGTTGCTCATTTAGAGGTGTTTCGCGTGCGACTTGGAAGAAGAATTATCGTACGCACAAATAACTCAAGAATAATTCGATGTTTGCCGTCTGCCGCTCCCCAACATGCGTGCAGGAAAGTCCCATAAACGAGAACAAATTCGATGAGCATTATACTCTTTCTCCTAACCAGACGTTAGCGAGCGTGAATCATAGACAAATCGTGAGTTATATTGCTAAGCGAAGGAGTGAAGAGCGTCATATCAACAAACGACGCCCTGAAAAGGGAGAAGAAAATAACGAAAAGAGCGCAGGGGACGAAGAAGGTAGCAATAAAAAAGTGCATTAACTAATAGCAAAAACCGCCATATCGTAAGAAAGCCGAGCATCTATCAATGAAAATATGAGCAAACGATTTTTTCAGCTACCACATCATCATAATTCGCCTCTATCACGCTTGCTCTTTCGTTTTCTTTGCCCGATATGACATAAAGAAAACATCGGCTAGCGAGTACTGACTTGGATGCCGATGTGCAATGTCACTATCGTTCTCCATTTTTATGCTGTTCGTGCGCGGTTAACTAGGTAGGCCGCCGAAGGTGTGTAAGCTGCGGATTCACAAGTAAAGGGAAGCAATGTTCGATATAAAAAAAAAAACATGAATAATGCGAAAAGGCATTGACAAAGCAAAGCGGTATACCGAGAGACTTCATTGGTTTTCCTAAAACTACCGGTCTGTTTTTGGCGTAGAAAGAAAAAGATCAGTATGAGAATAGTTCGAGAATGAAGGACAAAGAAAGGAAGAACGAAGCTAGAGGCTAAAGCAGGGGATCATTGAAATCTAAGAAAATGACAAAGATAATAGCGAACAGCTATGGGCGTGCAGACAAACAAGCTGGCAAAGCAACAACAAAGAGATCAATTCGCAGAGTAAACAAGCTCGGTAAAAAGCAAGCAATAACGGAAGCAGCGTAGAAGAGACGAGGCCGCATCAGTTCCGCAGAATCCGAAGTCATTCGCGGACGCACGTGACAGCGTTTCCTAACAGCCCAAGCGGCGGCGCAGCCAATGGCGCGCGTCAGGAGAGGGTAAAGCCAGTTCGAAGGAGAGAGAATCGGTACGAAACTTCGGCTAGTGCTGAGACGGCTGGAGAAGCTGCCATTTTGGCGCGGAGTCGAGGAACAAAGGATACAACGGAGGGTGTTTTTGTGTTTTTTTTTTCAGAGCGATGGAGCTTACCCCAGCAACACAGGAAGAATGACAAACATCGGCCCAACACGCGTGGGCCGATATCGGTCGTACATTGGGGAACACCGACCTTACAAGAGTCAGCATTGATATCTGGTTCAAAAACACTGATGTTTAGCTTGGCACCATCGGCCATACATGGGAGCAACAATGATAACTTACTTGGGAACGCTAGTGTTTTAGTGGGCAACGTGAACCTTACATAGGGCTACATTGGCATGGCTTACTGAGCAAGGCGGATAATTTTAATTTAGTGGACAACGTTGAATTCACATTAGCTCTGCATATGGATGCCGCCTAAACCTACAACTACGAACCGTCTAGACCAGCAACAAGGTCTTCGTATCTTCTCTCCATCCACTTCATCCCCTTTAGCTAGCTCATCCGTTAGCCTGACTGCCTGCATTGCTAGGGCTAGATCCCCGTTCCGCACGCATGCGACTGGAGCGCCAAATATAGCATAACGACGAGCTCGGGCAGTGCTGCATGAGGCTGGCAACAAACGCGCGTTGCGAAATTCAATTTATACTAGTGCGCCGCGGTCACAAGGTGATTGCGTGTTACCCGGAGTAGGATAGAATCCAATTAAGCTGATGGCTTCTTACAAATCAGAAAGTGAGCTAAGCGCACGCCTAACGAAGTACAGAAGACCGAAAAAAAATAAAAGAAAGAAAGCATTGCGAGGAAAGCAGTGCAACTCCGCCGTTGTTTTAGTAAAGTGTATTCTACTTCGGCTCCCGCTGTGAACCTGCCCGTAAAGAACATCAGTAATGATTACCATCAGTGATAGTCAGTAAGCATTAATCAACATAAACTTCATCGAGATACAGAGAAGCACTTTTTCGCCGCATTGCACTGAATTTTTGCATTCCCGAGGTTCTTTCTTGGGCAGCCTCTTCTCTTGAACAGTGAGAGTGTTTGCTTTTTCGTTAAAGAATTTCTATTTCTTTCGAGGCAATTTCCTTGATAAATTCTTAGAAAATGGTTACGTACTCACTTTATTTTAACACAAATTTTTCCTTTGATTCCTGTAAACATGACAAAATTTATTTTCTAACAAAATCCGATAATTGGCCAATCCGACCACAGTGAGTATGCGCCGAATTCTACAGGGAAACTACATCAAACCGAAACATCTGACACGCACGACAGCCGTCTCAATGCGCTGTTTCGCAGCATTAAAATCGAAACCCTAGGCTAGCCGAATTGCAGAAGGACGCTTCGCGCTCCGATCGTATAACATCGAAACCCTCCCCAACCACCGAATCTGATTCGCGCGCCACCAGAGGGTAAATCTCAGAACTGAACGATACAACCACGACCACCACACTACCTTGCTGCTTGGTGTTTTAAACGCTTTCGCCCGTACACCCGACGCGAAGCACGGCTCTGAGGGGAAGAATGCAAAGGGGGGAATGGCGGTGTGTAGAAGCAGGTGGAAAGGCTGAAATTAAACGCACCGAAGCAGTTACATCGGCGGGGGTCCGAGCGGCGACACAAGTTCGTAGATTTTTGAAAGAACGGTGGATGAGGGGAGAACATGGCCTGTATGTGCGCGTGGAGCGCTGTGTTGGTTGGGGTCGCCATAGTGGGGAGGGGGTGAGGGCAGGGGGGTGCGGAATCAGAGGTCTATTTGTCTCTTTCGAGCGGGCTCCATTTGTCAAGCTCAAGTCCGCCCGCCAGAGGGCAGACAAGTCGGCGACCGGTCGGGACCTCATGTTTCCGCCACTTTTTTTTTTTTTTTCTTCTCTCTCTCCATTCTATCTCCACCGTAGCCGTCTGCCGTTCTTAAGCAGACTAGTGCGCCCGCGAACCCGCGACCTCTATTTGAACTTCACATTTGGCCCCTGGGACCGAAAAAC
The DNA here is from genome assembly GCF_013339745.2 of Dermacentor silvarum. Lineage (NCBI taxonomy): Eukaryota > Metazoa > Arthropoda > Arachnida > Ixodida > Ixodidae > Dermacentor > Dermacentor silvarum. The sequence continues at coordinate 4,983,983 of NC_051160.1, forward strand.
CGCAATGGAAGAACAAAGACACCGTTTCTATCTTTCTTCGTTTCTTTCTTTTCTGTTCTTTTTGCAACGCCTAGCCGGCCCGACCCGCGTAATCTTCTCTTTACGCTCCGTTTTGTTTCGAGATTGTAAAGTAGGTGGGTCCGTTAAAACGGTCCGCCTTTGTTTCTACGCCGCCTGGGCTTGCTCGCCATGCGTATAGAATACTCTCGACGCTCTCCGTTCTTTTGCACATACCGCACGTATTTGAAAAACAGGGACCACAGCAGCCGGCAGCGTTAGTGACTCGGCCCCGCTTAGTTCGTTAGCGCCGGGCGCCGTCTTTAATGAGTCTCCGTGTATATACGAGCGGCAAAGAGAGCTAAAGCACCCTCCTGCCGACTCCCTCACGGGTCGCACGGCGGGTCCTCCACTACTCCTGCTACTCAGGCACAACGCACCTCTTCTCCTTCCCCCACCCTCCCCCACGTACGCTCCTCGCAGAAACCGGAGCTTTAGATGCGCGTTATGTAGTCAGCGTAGCCGCATTCGGGGAGAAGTTTAACTGAATTTCCGGGGCGGCTCAAACAGCGCGACTGGAACCTAAAGTAAAGTTCACTGAACCTGCCACCCACCTTGTTTGACCTGAGCTGAGCAACCATATTTTTCTTGTAGCTCAAGTAGCGTACGTCTGACGAAAAACGCATACTGTTCGCCTAGGAGCACCAGTTCCGCCATGGCATTGCCTATCCTGGCAACGCTGAGTGCGTGCGTGCGTGCGTGCGTGACGTAACGGTCTTCTTTTAATCGCTTTCTAGCCGTCGTTGCCAGAGAGATCGAGAACACAGCAAATAAGGAACATCGAGCTAATTTTCTCCGTTGGTCTCTATGTCGGAAGTGAGTATAGTCTTACGTCTTCGTTTCTCATCACAATTTTCCTCGTCCCCTTTCTAATGCATCGGCACTCCAGCCTCACCAGGTGCGTGCACACACCACCATACCACTCACTGTTGCCTTCGTGCACACATATAGCGAAAAATAAAAATAGAAACAGGCGCGCCGCGAAACAATAAAATAATACACATTAGAGATCATAAAAGGCGCACACAAAAAGAAAATACATACTCAGGTAAATACAAGTTTGACACAAAGCAAGCAGACAGAAAAAATAAACTGGATGGGCGACACACAGAGAACAAGGCAGGAAAATAAGTGCCAACCAAGCAAACAGTAAACGCAAAGGGAAGATCAATAAAACATAAGGTTGATCCTGAGCGAATCACAGAGAAAACACAAATGTAAATACAATCTAAACACAGAGTACACGCAAAGGCAATAGAAAGGAAACAATTCCGATGCTGAGCGACGCCCGAAGAAAATACAAACGTAAATATAAACTAAACACCGAGTAAACACAAGAACCCGAGCTTGCGCGACACACGAACGCGATGCGAGAGAAGCACGCGGAACCGGAAGTCAGGTCACGTCTCGCGTCTCGGCGGGCCGCATCACCCCCCGGCGCGCCGCTGCCGCAAAGAGTTTGGATAAACAAGGCATGCAGCGTCAGTCGCGACGCGCCGAGGGAGGACGCAAAAACCCGCGATCGCTGGCTCCAGCGCAAATATTGGCGCGGTCGCTATACCGCTGTGGTATAGTAGATGGAGGGGAGGGGGAGGATTCCTCTCTTCGCGTGCGCGTCGTCGCACAGCGCTAAACACTGGGGAGCTGCGCGCACAGGGCACCTCGGATCCGTGCGGCTCGCGATAGCAGCGCCCTCTCGTCGCCGAAGCGGTCTAAGTTGGGTCGCAGTTTCCTTCAAAGAGTTTCCCACAAAATCTTCGATGTCGCAACGTTAGGTTGGAGCTATACAGTATAGCAAGCAAAGGACGGCACTGCGCTCTGTCGTCCTTGTCTGTTGTTTATTACCTGCAAATATTGTTTATTATTGTTGTTTATTACCTGCGAAAAAAGAAAGACGGTAAAACTTGGCTTACACGGAAAAGCGGTCCACTAGCTGACTGAATACAGAATGCAATCCCGGGCGATAGCCCGTAAAGCATACGACACGTTGGTAGACTATTGTGAGCCTGTAGCCTTGTAGCGTGCACTGCGTATAGAGGAATCTCGCGATTTCCAGAGTACTGGTTTCAAAAATGGCGCACGCATACACTTATACACACGCACGCTCGCGATTTCCAGAGTACTGGTTTCAAAAATGGCGCACGCATACACTTATACACACGCGCGCGCGCACGTACGTGCGCATTTCCAACACGATGAGGCGTGGTTTAGACGTCACGCAATATACCATAAATAATTTCCATGTTTCTACGAACCAGTTCCAGTGCAGCAACCATGAGGATGATGTGTCATGACGTCATGATACACTACTGGCTTGCTCCGTTCTTTTATAGCTGCGGCTGCCATGCGCGAGCGCAGCAACAATAAACGAACACATCACTCATGTTAAATCATGATAACTAACCTTAATATACACGGCGTAAAGAATTCTTGTTCTGCGTGATGACGTCACGATAATGTCGATACACAGCTCGAGACACAGCTTTAGTATATGAAAATAAAGTAAAGGTATGTTTCCCAACCGTCATACTTGTTAAGCGCCATCCTTTCGTGTACCAGAAGCGTGTATCGGCATTTCCGTACAGTTTCAAAAGTAGGCGTCAGCGGTCCTTTATAGAGGACACTTACACTGCGTACATTTCGCTCACGGCGCCAGAAGCGCGCACCACGTGCGTCAGAATGGGACATCCAGGTCAGCGTACGTTAGGGAGGAGTATGCAGACACTGCGCGGTTGTCCCCTGATACTAAAACAAGAAAATGAAACAATTTAAAGTAATTTAACAGAAGCCATTCCCTCCGCACTCCCGTGCGGCGCCGGCGACAATAGCGCGGGCGGCAGCTGCCCAAGCGATAAAAAGTGTCGGGCGGCGGCGGCCGGCGGTGGACGGACGCCATTTTTGCTCCGCTGCGCACATGGGACCACTCCGTGTCGCGTTATCGGCGGCCGCATCTTTTTTTCTCGTAAAATGGCTTCGGGAGTCCATAAATCAGAGTCGGAAGCACCTGCTCGGCTTCGGGTCGGGTCTCTTGTGCGCGATTTCTTTCTGTGGTTCGCCGCAAGCCCATCTACAGCAACGGCGAGCTTCTCGATGCACGCACGACGCGGTAACACTCAGCTCGCTCCAGGTATACGGCGATCACGCCCAAAGGTCGCAAGAGGGAGGCTGGAAGGAAGAGGAGGAGGAGTGAAGGCGGCACGGGCGGGGTCCAACTAGGCGGCGTTGCTGATAAGAGGCGTAGCGCGTATACGCTGTGTCTTACGAAAACGGTGCGACGCTGCGTGGAAGCTATCAAACCGACCAGACCGTTCTGAAGTGGTCACCGTGCGAAATTGTTCATTTCTCTAGAAGAATAAGAGGAACCGAGGGGCTCTTTTTATTGCGATAGTAATATATGCACACTCCAGGTGCATTTATGCCGTAGTCGTCACCGTGATTTTCCATATAAAGTGCAAGGGCGACAACATCGTATGCTGTATGTGCGAGTGAAATCGCGCGAGGGTGAGCCGACAATGGCGGCTAAATCTCGTGCGCGCAAAGGAGGAAAGCGGGGAGTTAGTCGCGTGCAAAGCACCAAGGGGAGGGAGGACTGCTACCCTGGCGGCTGCTGCTGGAATATAGAACCTGAATTGCCGGTGCTATCTTGAAAGCGATCTGCGACGGGGACAGAGTCCGCCGTGCGCTGTGTTTTCGCGCTTAGTTCGCGTTGAAGCGAGAGGCAGCACGAAGGTCAATTCGCTCGCTGCTGCTGCCGTGCTTCCTCACTGCAGCGTTTTGACAGCGAGTATCCGGGGTCATCAACTGAGATCTGTTGATGCTTGCGTGTGCGCACATGACACCATACTTGTTAATTTAGTTAATACGCGAATGCTTACAAGTTTATACGGCCGATGAAACTATTATCCTTACTTCGTATATAAATGTCTACTAATTTGCTATCGCAATCGATGCTTCGCCTCTCGGGCGAAACTAAGACTTTTTTTCTCTTAGTAATAACCACGGAAGCCAAAAGCAAACGAAGCCAAGCAAAGTGCACGGAAAGTTAAATTGGTTGTTTTTACTTAGGTGTATAAACAATAAAAACGATTAAAATTGAAATAATGTCCGCCTGTTCAGGTAATCCACTTGGCAGGCCGAATTGCCCTGTATGGCCCGTTACAATTAAAAAATGTGGTTGATCCCTCTTATATAGGAATCGGTATAGAACACGAAAGTGAAACGTGTCTTCACAGAAGTAGTGTAATGTTTATTGCACACTGAGAGAGAGAGAAAAGACTTTATTCGAGGTCAGACTAAGACCTATAGATATTCCTCCGCCAGGAGGACCATGGCCAGCTGGTCGGCGAAGGCCGCCGACGCCAACCACACCCGCCAGTGGGGAGGTGGGGGGTTAGGGTAGTGAGGGGATTGTAGGGCTGCGGGGCAAGAGAAAAGGATGTGCTCTACATTTGCGTACGTAGAGGGGCAGTTGGGACATGAGGGGTCTGAGCGGTAACGATAAAGGTATAGGCGTGCTGGAGTGATCAAGGTGTTGAGCTGGATGGCCCTGAGGGTGCGTACTTGGGCAGTGGAGAGACGAGGGTGTGGTGGCGGAAGCGTCTGCAATGAATGCCGGAGGTGTTTGTAGTGCTGCTTCAGAGTTTTCTTATAAAAGTGTGCCTCGTCCGCTATGGGCGGGCAAGGCCAGGGGATCGTCGGCGCCCGGCTATTAATCTCGCGGGCAAGCTCATGAGCGAGCTTATTGCCGATAATCCCCGCATGACCTGGCACCCACACCACAGTGACCAAAGCAGGGGAGAGAAGGGAGAGAGCGTCAGAAAGGTCGTCATGAAGATTATCGGGAAGTCTGTTGTCGCGAAGAGCCCTAATTGCCGCCATGGAGTCCGAGCAAATGCGATACCGAGGAGAGGGAGGAAGAAGGGTTAGTTCGTGCGTTGCGTGAACGATCGCGGCCAATTCAAGGGATAGAGAAGAAGTAGGAAGTGAGAAGGGGCCAGCGGTGGAAGTGATGGGAATGCCAAGGGGGGTCGGCATTGTCACACAAGCAGTGGAGCCATGAGTTTGGTAATACGCTGCGTCGACGTAGCATGTGACAGTGTCCGGTGGAAAAGGGTCGTGGAAGTGAGCGCGGGCTTGTCGTCGTCCCTCATGAAGATGTGGGGTCATATTAGAGGGAATAGGGGCACAGCGGAGATTGCTGGGAAGAGGTCGTTGAGGAGTGTACAGAGGAAAGTCAATGGGCCGGATGCCAGCCCGCTGCACATTGATATATAATGTCTATTGGTGTTTTGTGGCTAAAGCGCCCTTAGGCGTTGATGCACCCACGCTGACGCCTGGTGGCACGTCTCCTCCATCACGACTACCAACGTCGATGACCATGAGCAACCGTCGTGCATATGGAAGCTGCACTACGCTGCACACGCTAGCACAACGCGAAAGACGAAGCACGTAACTGACACACTAATACAACGCGCAAGACAAAGCACGTAACTGAATCGTCACCGAGTCAAATCAGCGCGTACAGCGCGTCGTAATTGCAGCCTCCGCGATCAACTTCAGAAACATTTTCAGAGCTAATTGCGGAGGCCACGCTCCGCTGTGCTGAGTACGGTGAACGCCACCAGTGAACGTTGGTAGTGCTTCTTGATGCCAGCGTCCCTTCGAATGCTGGCATCGAGGCGTCGTAGTGCTGAGACCACCGAAACGTTCACTGTCGGTGCGCGTTAGTGTCATAATGCAGTACTTCTCTTTTCTGCTCGTAGGCGGCGGCACCGCCCCGAGCAAGAGCGCGGGTACACGGAGGAGTGTTAGATATATAAGGCGCGTCTGTGTAGCTCTCTGCAAATGCGTTTGTGGCGCAATGGGTTAAACGCTCGGCGATCTATCGTCGCGGACCGAGAGGTCGTGGGTTCGATTTCCAAATTTTGCATGTTTGTGGAACTTTTTCTTCTGGTTTCTTTCTTTGTATTATGTTCGTGTACATTGTAAGAACGTCATTCCGTATTTCCGTATGACGTATTTCCGTGACGGAAATACGTCAGTGAAGTCTTGGTGGACCCCGGCATAAAACACTTTCGTGTTAAAAAATATACTCATCTTTATAAGGCAGACGAAAAATATGGTAGGATAATATCAACAGACTACAGCTATTCCTCGAGCTCTGAACTCATTTACTACGACATCAGCAGCCTCTCACAAGCGATCACCGTTATCTTATCAAGAATGTTTTCCTTGCGACGGTTGACGAGCATAACACCGTCTTCATCGGCTGCAGTAGCGCCTACTTTGGCCTCTGAAATGCGTTCACAGATACCGGCAATCTCAGACTCAGCGCGGCGCGTCATACCCGCGCTATGTCTCCAAGCCCGAATGTTGCGCGTCCGGCTGCCACTTCCTCAGTGCCGCAGGCATAGAGTAAACATTACGCCACGCAGCCAGCCTTGGCAAGCCAACTCTCCCTGAAGCCATTCCCTTCCCTTTTTTCCCTCAGTGTCGGCCCAACACATGACCTCTGAGACCACAACGTATTGGTCGAGAATGTCTGGTTCCCGGTAGTATTCAATCTATGCGCACTTGTTCGACTGGGTGCGACTGTTTTCACAACAAATCCGTACAGGGGGGGGTCTCGCCTCGACGACGTCCAGGGGGGGTCTCGCCTCGAC